>NC_064648.1:169484351-169721851 GCF_023864345.2 Schistocerca serialis cubense
GAGGAAGACGATATGAAAGAAAATGCTCTCAACGACGACTATATTCCAACAGCATGCAGCAGGTATTTTAGAACTTGTAAACAGCAGCGGTGAAGCTAATGCCATCGATTTACGCACAACAGTTACGCGAAGAAACGCACCGGGACATGGAGTAGATAAGAGGTGCGTCATCCACAAGAAGAAGAATGGAATGTAACAACGAAGAAAGGAAAGGAACAAGGGTTCTATGGCTATATGTTTGACAATAAGAATGAAGTTCTGTCAGTGAAATGGAGGGACAACAAAACAGTACGTTCCCACAAAGTACAGTACTATCATTCCTTTCAGCTGTGCTGAAAGAAGAATACAACGCCGATGTGGGTGACGTTGATCCATTGGACAAACAGACATTACACTGCTGGTCATTAAAATTGCTACACCACGAAGATGACGTGCTACAGACGCGAAATTTAGCCGACATGAAGAAGATGCTGTGATATGCAAATGATCAGCTTTTCAGAGCATTCACACAAGGTTGGCGCCGGTGGCGACACCTACAACGTGCTGACATGAGGAAAGTTTCCAACCGATTTCTCATACACAAACAGCAGTTGACCGGCGTTGCCTGGTGAAACGTTGTTGTGATGCCTCGTGTAAGGAGGAGAAATGCGTACCGTCACGTTTCCGACTTTCATAAAGGTCCGATTGTCGCTTATTGAGATTGCGGTTTATCGTATCGCGACATTGCTTCTCGCATTGGTCGAGATCCAATGACTGTTGGCAGAATATGGAACCGGTGGGTTCAGGAGGGTAATACGGGACGCCGTGCTGGATCCCAACGGCCTCGTATCACTAGCAGTCGAGATGACAGGCATCTTATCCGCGCGGCTGTAACGGATCGTGCAGCCACGTCTCGAACCCTGAGTCAACAGATGGGGACGTTTGCAAGACGACAACCATCTGCACGAACAGTTCGACGACGTTTGCAGCAGCACGGACTATCAGTTCGGAGACCACGGCTGCGGTTACCCTTGACGCTGGATCACAGACAGGAGCGCCTGCGATGGTGTACTCGACGACGAACCTGAGTGCACGAATGGCAAAACGTCATTTTTTCGGGCGAATCCAGGTTCTGTTTACAGCATCACGATGGTCGCATCCGTGTTTAGCGACATGGCGGTGAACGCACATTGGAAGCGTGTATTCGTCATCGCCATACTGGCGTAACACCCGGCGTGATGGTATGGGGTGCCATCGGTTACACGTCTCGGTCACCTCTTCTTCGCATTGACGGCACTTTGAACAGTGGACGTTACATTTCAGATGTGTTACGACCCGTGGCTCTACCGTTCATTCGGTCCCTGCGAAACCCACAATTTCAGCAGGATAATGCACAACCGTATGTTGCAAGTCCTGTACGGTCCTTTTTAGATACGGAAAATGTTCGACTGCTGCCCTGGCCAGCGCATTCTCCAGATCTCTCAGCAATTGAAAATGTCTGGTCAATGCCGACCAAGCAACTACTCTTGATGATCTGTGGTATCGTGTTGAAGCTGCACGGGCAGCTGTACCTGTACACGCCATCCGAGCTCTGTCTGACTCAATGCCCAGGCGTATCGAGGCCGTTATTACGGCCAGAGGTGGCTGTTCTGGGTACTGATTTCTCAGGATCTGTGCACCCAAATTGCGTGAAAATGTAATCACATGTCAATTCTACTATAATATATTTGTCCAATGAATACCCGTTTATCATCTGCATTTCTTCGTGGTGCAGCAATTTCAATGGTCAGTAGTGTAAATTTATAGCACGAGGATAAGAACAAAGAAGTGACGGCTTCCATTATTTGCCCAGATGATTGATACCTACCCGTGACACGCATATCAAATCGCTAATCTAGATTAAAAGTTCTCACTTTTGGATGTCCGAAGGAGATTAGCAATGTTGTACCTTTCGAAGAAAACAAAATCACCACGGAAACTCAGAGGCCCACACAAGTAAGCAAACATATGTAAGGACAGGTGAGCACAGGATATGTGACTACATCCAGGAAATAAATTTATTATGCCAAGTAAAACACAGAAGAGATGTGCGTATTGCAAGGAAAAAAACGGCAGAAATGTGCGACAGGTGCAGTGTTGGGCTATAATCACAAGTGTTTTCTTTCATTTCATACTCACTTCATCCTCTGCACTATTGCAACATATTTGTTTATGACGTTTGTTTCTTATAGTTTTCTCCACTGAAGATAGTACTGTGCATTTTCATAGCTAATTTTTCAAATGTCCCGCAAATGACACAGTCTATAGTTTTTTGTACTGTTGTCCTGACATTTTTCAGAATGGCTTTTTCTTTCATTCAGTGTAAAAAAATGCTTCATTTGACGCAAAAATATGACGTTCAGGCAGGTAATTGGTTAGTGAAGCAACTTACATTACTTAACAAAACAAGTCTTCAGGTCCACAGTGTATACCAGAGTATACTTAACAATCATATATAACCGCTACCTCGACGAAAGAACCGTACCCAAAGACTGGAAAGTTGCACAGGTCACACCAATATTCAGGAAGGATAGTAGGAGTAATCCAATAAATTACAGGCCCATATCATTAACGTCGATATGCAGCAGGAATTTTGGAACATATATTGTGTTCGAACAGTATGAATTACCTCGAAGAAAAGTCTATTAACACACAGTCAACACGGATTTAGAAAACGTTATTCTTGTGAAACGCAACTAGCTGTTTCCTTGCACGAAGTGTTGAGTGCTATTGATAAGGGATTTCCTATTCTGGATTTCCGGAAGGCTTTTGACTCTGTACCACAAAAAAAAGGCTCTGAGCACTATGGGACTTAACATCTACGGTCATCAGTCCCCTAGAACTTAGAACTACTTAAACCTAACTAACCTAAGGACATTACACAACACCCAGCCATCACGAGGCAGAGAAAATTCCTGACCCCGCCGGGATTCGAACCCGGGAACCCGGGCGTGGGAAGCGAGAACGCTACCGCACGACCACGAGATGCGGGCACACTGTAGCACACAAGCGGCTCGTAGTGTAATTGCGTGCTTATGGAATATCGTCTCAGTTATGTGACTGGATTCGTGATTTCCTGTAAAAAGAGGTCACAGTTCGTAGTAATCGACGGAAAGTCGTCGAGTAAAACAGAAGTGATTTCTGGCGTTCCCCAAGGTAGTGTTATAGGCCCTTTGCTGTTCTTTATCTATATAAACGATTTGGGAGACAATCTGAGCAGCCGTCTTAGGTTGTCTGCAGATGACGCTGTCGTTTATTGCCTAATGAAGTCATCAGAAGGTCAAAACAAACTGCAAAACGATTTAGAAAAGATATCTTTATGGTGCGAAAATTGACAATTGACCGTAAATAACGAAAAGTGTGAGGTCATTCATACGAGTGCTAAAAGGAATTCATTAAACTTCGGTTACACGATAAGTCAGTGAAATCTAATGGCCGTAAATTCAACTACATACCTAGGTGTTACAATTACGAACAACTTAAATTGGAAGGAACACATAGAAAATGTTGTGGGGAAGGCTAACCAAACACTGCGTTTTATTGGCAGGACACTCAGAAAATGTAACAGACCTACTAAGGAGACTGCCTACACTACGCTTGTCCGTCCTCTTTTAGAATACTGCTGCGCGGTGTGGCAGCCTTACCAGGTAGGACTCACGGAGTACATCGAAAAAGTTCAAAGAAAGGCAGCACGTTTTGTATTATCGCGAAATATGGGGAGAGAGTGTCACAGAAATGATGGAGGATTTGGGATGGACAACATCAAAACAAAGGCGTTTTTCGTTACGGAGGAATTTTCTCACGAAATTCCAATCACCAGCTTTCTCCTCTGAATGCGAATATATTATGTCGACACCGACCTACATAGGGAGGAACGATCACCACGATAAAACAAGGGAAATCAGAGCTCGTACGAAAAGGTGTACGTGTTCGTTGCTTCCGCGCGCTACACGAGACTGGAATAATAGAGAATATTTCTAGTGTTCCGCTCTGCGACGGCGCGCGGGAAAAACGAACGCTTAAATCTTTCCGTGCGAGGTCTGATTTATCTTATCGTTCCACCCTACGTAGGTGGAATATTTTCGCGCTCTGAGGAGGAAGTCTGCGATTGAAATTTCGTGAGGGGATCCTGCCGCAACAACTAAGAGCTTTGTTTTAGCGACTGCCACCAAAATTCCCGTATGTTGTCCGTAGCACTGTCTATTTCGTGATAGTACAAAACGAGCTGCCCTTCTTTGAACTTTTTCAGTATCCTCCGTCAATGCTATCTGATGCGGATCCCACACCGCAAAGCAATACTCCACAAAAGGGCGGACAAGCGTGGTGTAGGCAATCTCTTTAGTTGACCTGTTGGATTTTCTAAGTGTCCTTGCAATAAAACGCGGTCTTTGGTTTGCCTCCCCCACAACATTTTCTGTGTGTCCTTTCCACTTTAAAGTGTTCGTAATTGTAATCCATAAGTATTCACATGAATTCACAACCTTCAAATTTGTGACATTTATCCTGTAACCGAAACTTAGCGGGTTCCTATAAGTACCCATGTGGACGACTTCACAGTTTTCATTATTTAGAGTGAATTGCCACTTTTTGCAGCGCACACACATCTTTCATAAACTGTTTTGCAATTAGTTTTGGTCTTTTGATGACTGTAAAAGACGGTGAATGACAGCATCATCTGCAAAGAACCTAAGATGGCTGCTCAGACCACGAACAACAAAGTGCGCACTGCTCTTTCTTCAGGAATGACAGATGTCACTTCTGTCTTACTCCATGACTTTCTGTCAGTTTCTACGAACTGCAACCATCCCGATCCGGAATCAGGAATACAGTCACGTAACTGGGGCGATGAGCCGCCGGCATCCCATTGAATTAGAAGCCGCTTGTAAGGAACTGTGTGAAAAGTGTGCTGGGAATATGAAAATATTAAACCACTGTGACGTCTCGTGTTGACAGCACTCATTGGATCGTCGCAGTAAAAAATAGTTCTGGTTCACAAGAACGGTACTTTCTCAATGGACGGTGAGTGCTAGTAATAAGTCGTTTTCTTGGAGGTAATTCATAATGTAAGAACGCAGTTTGTGTTGTAAAACCCTAGCTTTACCTCTAATTGAGCGTATTTCTGCTGTTACCTTCCTTGGGTACTGGTGTGACTCGTGCAACTTTCCAGACTTCAGACACGGATCTTTAAGCGAGCGAGCGGTTGTCTATGAATGCAAAGTATGGAGCTGTTGTATCAGCATACTGGTATACAGTCTACACCGGAGGACCTGCCTTTATTGTTTCAAGTTGCTTTCCTTCACCGATGATACCTACATCTACACTACTGGCCATTAAAATTGCTACGCCAAGAAGAAATGCAGATGATAAACGGGTATTCATTGGACAAATACACTCCTGGAAATTGAAATAAGAACACCGTGAATTCATTGTCCCAGGAAGGGGAAACTTTATTGACACATTCCTGGGGTCAGATACATCACATGATCACACTGACAGAACCACAGGCACATAGTCACAGGCAACAGAGCTTGCACAATGTCGGCACTAGTACAGTGTATATCCACCTTTCGCAGCAATGCAGGCTGCTATTCTCCCATGGAGACGATCGTAGAGATGCTGGATGTAGTCCTGTGGAACGGCTTGCCATGCCATTTCCACCTGGCGCCTCAGTTGGACCAGCGTTCGTGCTGGACGTGCAGACCGCGTGAGACGACGCTTCATCCAGTCCCAAACATGCTCAATGGGGGACAGATCCGGAGATCTTGCTGGCCAGGGTAGTTGACTTACACCTTCTAGAGCACGTTGGGTGGCACGGGATACATGCGGACGTGCATTGTCCTGTTGGAACAGCAAGTTCCCTTGCCGGTCTAGGAATGGTAGAACGATGGGTTCGATGACGGTTTGGATGTACCGTGCACTATTCAGTGTCCCCTCGACGATCACCAGTGGTGTACGGCCAGTGTAGGAGATCGCTCCCCACACCATGATGCCGGGTGTTGGCCCTGTGTGCCTCGGTCGTATGCAGTCCTGATTGTGGCGCTCACCTGCACGGCGCCAAACACGCATACGACCATCATTGGCACCAAGGCAGAAGCGACTCTCATCGCTGAAGACGACACGTCTCCATTCGTCCCTCCATTCACGCCTGTCGCGACACCACTGGAGGCGGGCTGCACGATGTTGGGGCGTGAGCGGAAGACGGCTTAACGGTGTGCGGGACCGTAGCCCAGCTTCATGGAGAATGGTCCTCGCCGATACCCCAGGAGCAACAGTGTCCCTAATTTGCTGGGAAGTGGCGGTGGGGTCCCCTACGGCACTGCGTAGGATCCTACGGTCTTGGCGTGCATCCGTGCGTCGCTGCGGTCCGGTCCCAGGTCGACGGGCACGTGCACCTTCCGCCGACCACTGGCGACAACATCGATGTACTGTGGAGACCTCACGCCCCACGTGTTGAGCAATTCGGCGGTACGTCCACCCGGCCTCCCGCATGCCCACTATACGCCCTCGCTCAAAGTCCGTCAACTGCACATACGGTTCACGTCCACGCTGTCGCGGCATGCTACCAGTGTTAAAGACTGCGATGGAGCTCCGTATGCCACGGCAAACTGGCTGACACTGACGGCGGCGGTGCACAAATGCTGCGCAGCTAGCGCCATTCGACGGCCAACACCGCGGTTCCTGGTGTGTCCGCTGTGCCGTGCGTGTGATCATTGCTTGTACAGCCCTCTCGCAGTGTCCGGAGCAAGTATGGCGGGTCTGACCCACCGGTGTCAATGTGTTCTTTTTTCCATTTCCAGGAGGGTATGTTATACTAGAACTGACATGTCATTACATTTTCACGCAATTTGGGTGCATAGATCCTGAGAAATCAGTACCCAGAACAACCACCTCTGGCCGTAATAACGGCCTCGATACGCCTGGGCATTGAGTCAGACAGAGCTCGGATGGCGTGTACAGGTACAGCTGCCTATGCAGCTTCAACACGATACCGCAGTTCATGAAGAGTAGTGACTGGCGTATTGTGACGAACCAGTTGCTCGGCCACCATTGACCAGACGTTTTCAATTGGTGAGAGATCTGGAGAATGTGCTGGCCAGGGCAGCAGTCGAACATTTTCTGCATCCAGAAAGGCCCGTACAGGACCTGTAACATGCGGTCGTGCATTATCCTGCTGAAGTGTAAGGTTTCGCAGGGATCGAATGAAGGGTAGAGCCACGGGTCGTAACACATCTGAAATGTAACGTCCACTGTTCAAAGTGCCGTCAATGCGAACAAGAGGTGACCGAGACGTGTAACCGATGGCACCCCGTACCATCACGCCGGGTGATACACCAGTATGGCGATGACGAATACACGCTTCCAATGTGCGTTCACCGCGATGTCGCCAAACGCGGATGCGACCATCGTGATGCTGTAAACAGAAACTGGATTCATCCGAAAAAATGACGTTTTGCCATTCGTGCACCCAAGTTCGTCGTCCAGTACACCATCGCAGGCGCTCCTGTCTGTGATGGAGCGTCAAGGATAACCGCAGCCACGGCCTCCGAGCTGATAGTCCGTGCTGCTGCAAACGTCGTCGAACTGTTCGTGCAGATGGTTGTTGCCTTGCAAACGCCCCCATCTGTTGACTCAGGGATCGAGACGTAGCTGCACGATCCGTTACAGCCGTGCGGATAAGATGCCTGTCATCTCGACTGCTAGTGATACGAGGCTGTTGGGATCCAGCACGGCGTTCCGTATTACCCTCCTGAACCCACCGATTCCATATTCTGCTAACAGTCATTGGATATCGACCAACGCGAGCAGCAATGTCGCGATACGATAAACCGCAATCGCGATCGGCTACAGTCCGACCTTCATCAAAGTCGGAAACGTGATGGTACGCATTTCTCCTCCTTACATGAGGCATCACAACAACGATTCACCAGGCAACGCCGGTCAACTGCTGTTTGTGTATGAGAAATCGGTTTGAAACTTTCCTCATGTCAGCACGTTGTAGGTGTCGCCACCGCCGCCAACCTTTTGTGAATGCTCTGAATAGGTAACCATTTGCATATGACAGCATTTTCTTCCTGTCGGCTAAATTTCGCGTCTGTAGCACGTCATCTTCGTGGTGTAGCAATTTTAATGGCCAGTAGTGTATGTTTCTCATCTTGGCAGTTGCTGGTTCGAATTGTGCAATGTTTACTTCGTCTTCTTTCGTGTTAAGAGTGCCGGAAAACGATGTTTATTAATTCTGCTTTAGTGGCACTGTTATTAGTGACACCACCATTGTTATCGCGGAGTGAATTGATTGCTGGCTGCCGCTAGTGTACTTCACGTATGACCAGAATGTACTTGCGTTTTCTCCAGGAGTTTTGGCGACAGACTTTCGTTGAGGAAACAACTATACGCATCTCGCTTTGCCGTTCGCGCTAAATTTCGAGCCTCTGTAAAACTTTGCCGATCTCTGGGATCTTACGTTCTTTTAAATTTGGCGTGCGTTTTTCGTTACTTCTGCATCAGTGTTCTCACCTGTTTTGTGTACCACGGGGGATCAGTACCACCGCTTATTAATTTATTTCTTATACACGGTGTTCGGAAAGTCCAGTTGCACACTTCTAGGACTTCTAGAGGGGAGTATGTTGTTGCTGTGGTCTTCGGTCCTGAGACTGGTTTGATGCAGCTCTCCATGCTACTCTATCCTGTGCAAGCTTCTTCATCTCCCAGTACCTACTGCAGCCTACATCCTTCTGAATCTGCTTAGTGTATTCATCTCTTGGTCTCCCTCTACGATTTTTACCCTCCACGCTGCCCTCCAGTACTAAATTGGTGATCCCTCGATGCCTCAGAAGATGTCCTACCAACCGATCCCTTCTTCTAGTCAAGTTGTGCCATAAACTCCTCTTCTCCCCAATTCTGTTCAATACCTCCTCATTAGTTACGTGATCTACCCATCTAATCTTCAGCATTCTTCTGTAGCACCACATTTCGAAAGCTTCTATTCTCTTATTGTCCAAAGCATTTATCATCCATGTTTCACTTCCATACATGGCAACACTCCATACAAATACTTTCAGAAACGACTTCCTGACACTTAAATCTATACGCGATGTTAACAAATTTCTCTTCTTCAGAAACGATTTCCTTGCCATTGCCAGTCTACATTTTATATCCTCTCTACTTCGAACATCATCAGTTATTTTGCTCCCCAGATATCAAAACTCCTAATTCCCTCAGCATCACCCGACTTAATTCGACTGCATTGCACTATCCTTGTTTTGCTTTTGTTGATGTTCATCTTATATCCTCCTTTCAAGACACTGTCCATTCCGTTCAACTGCTCTTCCAGGTCGTTTGCTGTCTCTGACAGAATTACAATGTCATCGGCGAACCTCAAAAGTTTTTATTTCTTCACCGTGGATTTTAATACCTACTCCGAATTTTTCTTTTGTTTCAACTGGGAGTAGTGAGCACGTAATATTTTGAATAGGAACGTACCGTTTCCGTTTTACGACGGTTTGATTTCAGATGTTTAACTCATCCACTTCTGCTTGAGGAACTGAATTAGGCGTGACGCAGAACAATTACTAGGTAATAAATTGAAAGGAAACACGACGAGACATCCATTTATCACTTACGCACTTTCGTTTGTATTGAACCGCACAAGAGAAGTGAGCTGGTGGACCACCGTGGAGAAAGTAAACTTCCTGATCGACATTCACACGGCTTCCAAGAATGCGTCCAATACGATTCGCATGAAGATCAAGAACGCTGGACCAGCTAGCCCGAGTGAAAGCAGACGTGCATGCGTTACACAGCCGGACTGGAACCGTCATAGGACGGAAGCGGTACATTCCCAGACACAGGTTCCTATTCAGAATATTATGTAAGCACTCCCGTCTGTGAGTCGTAGAAGTCTGTAAGGGAACTTGCAAACACCCTACGTATCTCTCAATTGCCGCTGATACTATTTCTTTCATCCACATCTAAAACGGATACTCTGCAAATCACATTTCAGTGCCTGGCAAGAGGGTTCATGCAACTACCTTTACAATTCTCTAGTATTCCAATCTCATATAGCACGCGGAGCTCTGATTTTCCTTATTCTATTAACGTAATAGTTTCTCCCTATGTAGGTGGGCGTCAACAAAACTATTTTCACATTCGGAGGAGAAAGATGGTGATTGGAATTTCGTGAGAAGATTCCTCCGCAACGAAAATCGCCTTTGTTTTAATGTTGTCCATCCCAAATCCTGTATCGTTTCTGACACTCTCTCCCATATTTGCGATACCCTCCTTTGAACTTTCTCGACGTACTCCGTCAGTCCTGTCTGGTAAGGATCCCACACCGCGCAGCAGTATTCTAAGAGAGGACGGACAAGCGTAGTGTAGGCAGTCTCCTTAGTAGGTCTGTTACATTCTCTACCTGTCCCGCCAATAAAACACAGTCTTTGGTTAGCTTTCCCCACAATATTTTCTGTGCGTTCTTTCCCATTTAAGTTGTTCTTAATTGTAATTCCTAGGTATTTAGTTGAATTTACGGCCCTTGGATTCGATTAATTTATCCTGTAACCGAAGTTTAACCGATTCCTTTTAGCACTCATGTGGATGACCCCACACTTTTCTTTATTTACGGTCAATTGCCAATTTTCGCATCATGCAGATATCTTTTGTAAATAGTTTTGCAGTTTGTTTTGACCTTCTGATGACTTTACTAGTCGATAAACGACAGCGTCATCTGCAAGCAACGTAACACGGTTGCTCAGATTGTCTCCAAAATCGTTTATGTAGATAAGCAACAGCAAAGGGCCTATAACACTACCTTGGGGAACGCCAGAAATCACTTCTGTTTTACTCGATGACTTCACGTTCATTACTACGAACTCTGACCTCTGTGACAGGAAATCACAAATCCAATCACATAACAGAGCCGATATTCCATAATCAAGCAATTACACTGCGAGCCGCTTGTGTGGTTCAGTGTCAAAAGCCCTCCGGAAATCTAAAAATACGGAATCGATCTGAAATTCCTTGTCAATAGCACTGAACACTTCATGTGAGTAAAGAGCTATTTGTGTTTCGCAGGGAAGATGTTTTCTAAATCCGTGTTGACTGTGTGTCAGTAGACCGTTTTCTTCGTGGTACTTCATAATGTAAGAACACAATATATGTTCCAAAATCATGCAGCATATCGACGTTAGTGATATGGGCCTATCATTTAGTGGATTACTCCTACTACATTTCTTGAATATTTGTGTGACCTGTGCAACTTTCAGTCTTTGGGTACCGATCTTTCGTCGAGCGAGCTTTTGTTGCTAACTATGGAGCTATTGTATCAGCATACTCCGAAAGGAACCTAATTGGTACACACTCTGGACCAGAAGACTTGTTTTTATTAAGCTGCTTCGCCTCATCGATAGTATCTACTTCTACGTTGGCAGTTGCAGTTTGTTCGAATCGTGCTTATTTAAGAGGTGCATTCAAGTTCTAAGGCCTCCGATTTTTTTTCTCCGGACTGGAAAGAGATAGAAACATGCGCATTGTTTTAAAATGAGGCTGCGTTCATTGTCAATACGTCCCAGAGATGGCAGCACCATACGGCAGATGGAATTTTACCGCCAGCGGCGAGAATGAGAACTGTTTTAAATACTTAAAACGGCGACGTTTTCCTTACTTGAACAGCGTGCAATCATTCGTTTTCTGGATTTGCGTGGTGTGAAACCAATTGAAATTCATCGACAGTTGAAGGAGACCTATGGTGACGGAGTTACGGATGTGTCAAAAGTGCGTTCGTGGGTGCGACAGTTTAATGAAGGCAGAACATCGTGCGACAACAAACCGAAACAACCTCTGGCTCGCACGAGTCGGTCTGAGGACACGATCGAGAAAGTGGAGAGAATTGTTTTGGGGGATCGCCGAATGACTGTTGAACAGATCACCTCCAGAGTTGGCATTTCTGTCGGTTCTGTGCACACAATCCTGCACGACGACCTGAAAATGCGAAAAGTGTCATCCAGGTGGGTGCCACGAATGCTGACGGACGACCACACGGCTGCCCGTGTGGCACGTTGCCGAGCAATGTTGACGCGCAACGACAGCACGAATGGGACTTTCTTTTCGCCGGTTGTGACAATGGATGAGACGTGGATGCCATTTTTCAATCCAGAAACGAAGCGCCAGTCAGCTCAATGGAAGCACACAGATTCACCGCCACCAAAAAAATTTCGGGTAACCGCCAGTGCTGAAAAAATGATGGTGTCCATGTTCTGGGACAGCGAGGGCGTAATCCTTACCCATTGCGTTCCAAAGGACACTACGGTAACAGGTGCATCCTACGAAAATGTTTTGAAGAACAAATTCCTTCCTGCACTGCAACAAAAACGTCCGGGAAGGGCTGCGCGTGTGCTGTTTCACCGAGACAACGCACCCGCACATCGAGCTAACGTTACGCAACAGTTTCTTCGTGATAACAACTTTGAAGTGATTCCTCGTGCTCCCTACTCACCTGACCTGGCTCCTAGTGACTTTTGGCTTTTTCCAACAATGAAAGACACTCTCCGTGGCCGCACATTCACCAGCCGTGCTGCTATTGCCTCAGCGATTTTCCAGTGCTCAAAACAGACTCCTAAAGAAGCCTTCGCCGCTGCCATGGAATCGTGGCGCCAGCGTTGTGAAATATGTGTACGTCTGCAGGGCGATTACGTCGAGAAGTAAGGCCAGTTTCATCGATTTCGGGTGAGTAGTTAATTAGAAAAAAAGTCGGAGGCCTTAGAACTTGAATGCACCTCGTAGTTCGTCTTGTTTCGTGTAAGAGTTCCAGAAAACGATGTTTCACTTGCACTCTCATTTGTGACATCACCATCGTTATGCTGCAGTGAGGGTATTAATTGCTTCTTGCCGCTGGTGTAACTTACGTATTTTCAGAATGTATTTGCGTTTCCTACGAGGTTTCCAGACAGACTTTCTTTGTGGAAACAATGAAAAGCATCTGGCTTTGTCGTTCGCGGTAAATGTTGAGCCTCTGTAAAAGATTGCCTGTCTTCGGGATTTTGCGCTGTTTTAAATTTGGCACGCTTATTGTTGTTCCTGCGTCAGTGTGTAAGTAGCGTGTTTGTATGTCGGCAGCGCTAGAGACTGTGTTAATTAATGTCGCTGACAGGGCTCTGCGCCCTCGACAAGAGGTTCTGTGTTTCGACGGACTAGTAGTTAGAGAGTCGATAGACAAGTGTATGGGCATGACAATCTCAGTGGAGACTCTGTGTTGGTAGGACATGCATTGTAGAGTGAGACGCAAGGAAATGTAGGATGACGGACGCTGTTGGTAGTATTTGGGCACTGCAATTATTGACCCACTATATAATTTTCGGAACTAGATGACACATGAATAAGGTAAAATTCTCTAAATACATTACCGAGCGAGGTGGCGCAGTGGCTAGCACACTGGACTCGCATTCGGGAGGACGACGGTTCAATCCCGCGTCCGGCCATCCTGATTTAGGTTTTCCGTGATTTCCCTAAATCACTCCAGGCAAATGCCAGGATGGTTCCTTTGAAAGGGCACGGCCGACTTCCTTCTCCTCCTTCCCTAATCCGATGAGATCGATGACCTCGCTGTTTGGTCTCTTCCCCCAAAGCAACCAACCAACCAACAAACCATCTAAATACATTGCTTGCTCATCAACAAAATCTTTCTTTTGCTAAACATATACCTCCTAGTAGTTAGAGTCTATACTTGTGAGAATCTTTTTATTTATCTGGTCGTAGTTGTTGCTGGCTGTAATTGCTGTAGTTCGTATTACGAAGATTTTCTGTGAGGTAGATGAGCTATGATTAGTGTTTGATTAGCGTAAACAAAATGTCAATACTGCAGTGCATAGTGATGCATAAGAAGAACTGAAGTGTGGAGGTCACCACATATGAACAGTGGAGACAAAATGGAGTTCGTGATTGAAATGAGTTTAGGCAATTAACAGACTTGGAGGTAGTTTCATATTTTCTTTAATTTCATAATTGTTAGGATTTCTTGCAATTCAGGGCCATTCTTTTGTGTTCATTGTTCCAAGTCATGTTGTCACTGTATAGCAATCAGATTGCGTTGGGCTTGTACATTGTGGGTAATAAATGAATAGATTAAATCTGAGTTGTCTGTATCAGGGAAAATTCTGTACTTCAGTGTTTAAATGATGTAAATAATTAAAGACATACATTATGTGATCGAAAGTATCCGGACACCCCCGAAAACATATGTTTTTGATATTAGGTGCACCGTGCTGCCACCTACTGCCAGGTACTCCATATCAGAGACCTCAGTAGTCATCAGACACCGTGAGAGAGCAGAATGGGGCGCTCTGCGAAACTCACGGACTTCGAACGTGGTCAGGTGATCGGGTGTTACTTGTGTCATACGTCTGTACGCGAGATTTCCACACTCTTAAAAATCCCTAGGTCCACTGTTTCCGATGTGTCAGTGAAGTGGAAACGTGAAGGGACACGTACAGCACAAAAGCGTACAGGCCGACCTCGTCTGTTGACTGGCAGAGACCGCCCACAGTTGAAGAGGGTCGTAATGTGTAATAGGCAGATATCTATCCAGACCGTCACACGGGAATTCCAAACTGCATCAGGATCCATTGCAAGTACTATGACAGTTAGGCGGGATCTGTGAGAAATTGGATTTAATGGTCGATCGGTTGCTCATAAGCCACAAATCACGCCGGTAAATGCCAAACGACGCCTCGCTTGGTGTAAGGAGCGTAAACATTGAACGATTGGACAGTGGAAAAAACGTTGTGTAGACTGACGAATGACTGTACATAATGTGGCGATCCGATGGCAGGGTATTGGTATGGAGAATTCCCTGTGAACGTCACCTGCCAGCGTGTGTTGTGCGAACAGTAAAATTCGGAGGCGGTGGTGTTATGGTGTGGTCGTGTTTTTCATGGAGGGGGCTTGCACCCCTTGTTGTTTCGCCTCGCACTATGACAGCACAGGCCTACATTGATGTCTTAAGCACCTTCTTGCTTCCCACTGTTGAAGAGCAATTCGGGGATGGCGACTGCATCTTTCAACACGATCGAGCACCTGTTCATAATGCACGGCCTGTGGCGGAGTGGTTACACGACAATAACATCCCTCCAATGGACTAGCCTCCACAGAGTCCTGACGTGAATCCTACAGAACACCTTTGGGATGTTTTGAAACGCCGACTTCGTGCCAGGCCTCACCGACCGACATCGATACCTCTCCTCAATGCACCACTCCGTGAAGAATGGGCTGCCATTCCCCAAGAAACCTTCCAACCCCTGACTGAACGTATGCCTGCGAGAGTGGAAGCTGTCATCGAGGCCAAGGGTGGGCCAACACCATACTGAATTCCAGCATTACCGATGGAGGGCGCCACGAAATTGTAAGTCATCTTCAGATAGGTGTCCGGATACTTTTGATCACATAGCATATTTTCAAGTGTTCTGACCTGTTTAGTGTACTATGGGGCATCAGTACCATAGTTTCTTAATTTATTTGGTACCGGTATATGTCTCTCAATTGCCGTCGATACTATGTCTCTAAAGCAAGGGGAAACTACAGCCGTAATTTTTCCCGAGGGCATGCAGCTTTATGATACTGCGTGAAGAGTTTGACAGAGCAATGAAAGACCTGAGTCGAAACAAGGCCCCCGGAGTAGACAATATTCCATTGGAACTACTGACGGCCGTGGGAGAGCCAGTCCTGACAAAACTCTGCCATCTGGTGAGCAAGATGTATGAAACAGGCGAAATACCCTCAGACTTCAAGAAGAATATAATAATTCCAATCCCAAAGAAAGCAGGTGTTGACAGATGTGAAAATTACCGAACTATCAGCTTAATAAATCACAGCTGCAAAATACTAACACGAATTCTTTACAGACGAATGGAAAAACTAGTAGAAGCTGACCTCGGGGAAGATCAGTTTGGATTCCGTAGAAACACTGGAACACGTGAGGCAATACTGACCTTACGACTTATCTTAGAAGAAAGATTAAGGAAAGGCAAACCTACGTTTCTAGCATTTGTAGACTTAGAGAAAGCTTTTGACAATGTTGACTGGAATACTCTCTTTCAAATTCTAAAGGTGGCAGGGGTAAAATACAGGGAGCGAAAGGCTATTTACAATTTGTACAGAAACCAGATGGCAGTTATAGGAGTCGAGGGGCATGAAAGGGAAGCAGTGGTTGGGAAGGGAGTAAGACAGGGTTGTAGCCTCTCCCCGATGTTGTTCAATCTGTATATTGAGCAAGCAGTAAAGGAAACAAAAGAAAAATTCGGAGTAGGTATTAAAATTCATGGAGAAGAAATAAAAACTTTGAGGTTCGCTGATGATATTGTAATTCTGTCAGAGACAGCAAAGGACTTGGAAGAGCAGTTGAATGGAATGGACAGTGTCTTGAAAGGAGGATATAAGATGAACATCAACAAAAGCAAAACAAGGATAATGGAATGTAGTCTAATTAAGTCGGGTGATGCTGAGGGAATTAGATTAGAAAATGAGGCACTTAAAGTAGTAAAGGAGTTTTGCTATTTGGGGAGCAAAATAACTGATGATGGTCGAAGTAGAGAGGATATAAAATGTAGGCTGGCAATGGCAAGGAAAGCGTTTCTGAAGAAGAGAAATTTGTTAACATCCAGTATTGATTTAAGTGTCAGGAAGTCATTTCTGAAAGTATTCGTATGGAGTGTAGCCATGTATGGAAGTGAAACATGGACGATAAATAGTTTGGATAAGAAGAGAATAGAAGCTTTCGAAATGTGGTGCTACAGAAGAATGCTAAAGATTAGATGGGTAGATCACATAACTAATGAGGAAGTATTGAATAGGATTGGGGAGAAGAGAAGTTTGTGGCACAACTTGACCAGAAGAAGGGATCGGTTGGTAGGACATGTTCTGAGGCATCAAGGGATCACCAATTTAGTATTGGAGGGCAGCGTGGAGGGTAAAAATCGTAGAGGGAGACCAAGAGATGAATACACTAAGCAGATTCAGAAGGATGTAGGTTGCAGTAGGTACTGGGAGATGAAAAAGCTTGCACAGGATAGAGTAGCATGGAGAGCTGCATCAAACCAGTCTCAGGACTGAAGACCACAACAACAACAACTATGTCTCTGAATTCAAATCACGTCCGCTGTGCGTTTATACCGTCACGTCGGAGCTGGACATACTTTTCTCGTTTTGGCCCATACTGCCAGCTCCATAAATGCGGCAGACAAGAAGACAGCAGTGGTAAAGGTCCGCTGTGAGAGGTATCAACACGATTTTCGCTCGCAACTTTCTGTTCTGTTGTGTCTGCGCCAATGTTCCGTAAAACAGAAGTAATATCCGGCGTTCTCCAAGGAGGTGTTATACGCCCCCTGTTGTTCCTGATATATATTAACGACATAGGAGACAACCTGAGTGGCCGTCTTACATTATTTGCAGATGGCGCTGTCATTTACCGTCTTGTAAAGTCATCAGATGACCAAAATGAATTGGAAATGATTTAGATATCTGTATGGTGCGAAATGTGGCAATTAACCCTGAATAAGGGAAAGTGTAAAGTTGTTCACATGAGTACTAAAGGAAATCAAGTAAATTTCGATTACGCGATAAGTCACACAAATCTGAAGGCTGTAAATTCAACTAAATACTTAGGGATTACAATTACAAATAACCTAAATTGCAACGATCACATAGATAATATTGTGGGTGGAGCAAACCAAAGACTGCAATCCATTGGCAGAACACTTGAAAGGTGCAACAGGTCTACCAAAGAGACTGCTTACACCACGCTGGTCCGCCCTACTCTGGAGTATTGCTGTGCGGTGTGGGATCCGCATCAGGTGCGACTGACGGATGACATCGAAAAAGTACAAAGAAGAGCAGCTCGTTTTGTATTATCGCGAAACAGGGGAGATAGTGACACAGACATGATACGTGAATTGGAGTGGCAGTCATTAAGACAAAGGCGTTTTTCGTCGCGACGGGATCTTCTCATGAAATTTCAATCGCCATTTTTCTCCTCCGATTGCGAAAACATTCTGTTGGAACCCACCTACGCAGGGAGAAATGATCATCACGATAAAGTAAGACAAATCAGGGCTCGCACGGAAAAATTTAAGTGCTCGTTTTTCCCGCGCGCCGTTCGAGAGTGGGACGGTAGAGAGACATCTTGAAGGCGGTTCATTGAACCCTCTGCCAGGCACTTAATTGTGAATAGCACAGTTGTAAGTAGGCAGTTTAGGTCTTTATGTTGGTAACGCCACGTAGCACTCTGTATGAAAATCTCTGGCTGTGCTGTGTGCAGTCTGTGGCTGGTTTGCATTGTTGGAATATTCGCTATTGTAGTGTTGGGGAGTTGGATGTTAACAGCGCGTAGCGTTGGGCAGTTGGAGGTGAGCCGCCAGCAGTGGTGGATGTGGGGAGAGAGATGGCGGAGTTTTGAGAGCGGACGATCTGGACGTGTGTCTGTGAGAAAGAGTAAATTTGTAAGACTGGATGTCATGAACTGCTATATATTATGACCTTTGAACACTATTAAGGTAAATACATTGTTTGTTCTCTAACAAAATCTTTCATTTTGGAACTATGCCTATCAGTAGTTAGTGCCTGTAGTAGTTAGAATCCTTTATTTAGCTGGCAGTATTGGCGCTCGCTGTATTGCAGTAGTTGGAGTAACGAAGATTTTTCTGAGGTAAGTGATTTGTGAAAGGTATAGGTTTTTGTTAGTGACGGCCATTCTTTTGTAGGGATTATTGAAAGTCAGATTGCGTTGAGCTAAAAATATTGTGTGTCAGTTTAGTGTTGATCAGAATAAGTAAAGAGAGAAATGTCTGAGCACGTTCAGTTTTCCTCATCTGTTTGAAAAATCAGATAAAGTAGGAGGTTTATCAGCACAGTAATTTTTCTAAGGGGACGTTCCAGAGTAATCACCTAGATGTAGGCGTACCGCGAATTAACACATTCGCCCTTCTCGAGCGTTCTAACATCGTCACGGAATTAGCCCGTAAGGACGTGGAGCGAGAAGTACTCTCCGCCACCCACCGTAAGGTGGGCTGCCGCGTACGGACGTACACAGAATTGTCGACGTCGGCACACGGACGGTGTGCGTGTGTGTAGCGACGCGGTGGCAGGTCCCACTCACTTAGCTGGCGGTGCGCGGTTATCGAAAGATAACAGGTGTGTGCGTGTGTGTGTGTGTGTGTGTGTGTGTGTGTATGGGGGTGGGGGTAGGAGGGAGGTCAGGGAAGGTAAGAGGTAGGGGGGGGGGTTGGGGTAGCGGAGCGTTGCGTGAGTGGCGGTGCGTGTCGCCAACGCACTTTCCCACGCAGCGGCGTAGGCGGGTGGGAGCGAGTTTGAAGGAGCGCCGCGCTCGGCTTGTCTTCCTTCCGGCGGACGCCCACCTGCCCCGGTAGCCGGGCCCGCCTAGCTGGCGAGACACCCACTGTTCCCAAGCAGTTTCGCTACATTCCGGACCGCGACAAGTATTCCACAACACGATCTAACAGCAAAGACTCCTCATCGTTACAGTCTCATTGGTATACACTTGTCAATCTTTTTTTAAAAACAATATAAAGAAGAAACTGCAAAAAGGTGGGAATTTAAGAAGATGGGACCTGGATAAACTGAACGAACCAGAGGTTGTACAGAGTTTCAGGGAGAGGATAAGGGAACAACTGACAGGAATGGGGGAAAGAAATACAGTAGAAGGAGAATAGGTAGCTCTGAGGGATGAAGTAGTGAAGGCAGCAGAGGATCAAGTAGGTAAAAAGACGAGGGCTAGTAGAAATCCTTGGGTAACAGAAGAGATACTGAATTTAATTGATGAAAGGAGAAAATACAAAACTGCAGTAAGTGAAGCAGGCAAAAAGGAATACAAACGTATCAGAAATGAGATCGACAGGAAGTGCAAAATGGCTAAGCAGGGATGGCTAGAGGACAAATGTAAGGATGTAGAGACTTATCTCACTAGGGGTAAGACAGATACTGCCTACAGGAAAATTAAAGAGACCTTTGGAGAAAAGAGAACCACTTGTATGAATATCAAGAGCTCAGATGGAATCCCAGTTCTAAGCAAAGAAGGGAAAGCAGAAAGGTGGAAGGAGTATATAAAGGGTTTATACAGGGGCGATGTTCTTGAGGGCAATATTATGGAAACGGAAGAGGATGTGGATCAAAATGAAATGGGAGATATGATACTGCGTGAGGAGTTTGACAGAGCACTGAAAGACCTGAGTCGAAACAAGGCCCTGGGAGTAGACAACATTCCATTGGAACTACTGACGGCCTTGGGAGAGCCAGTCCTGACAAAACTCTACCATCTGGTGAGCAAGATGTATGAAACAGGCGAAATTCCCTCAGACTTCAAGAAGAATATAATAATTCAAGTCCCAAAGAAAGCAGGTGTTCACACATGTGAAAATTACCGAACTATCAGTTTAATAAGCCACAGCTGCATAATACTAAAGCGAATTCTTCACAGACGAATGGAAAAACTGGTAGAAGCCGACCTCGGGGAAGATCAGTTTGGATTCCGTAGCAATGTTGGAACACGTGAGGCAATACTGACCCTACGACTTATCTTAGAAGAAAGATTAAGGAAAGCCAAAGCTACGTTTCTAGCATTTGTAGACTTAGAGAAAGCTTTTGACAATGTTGACTGGAATACTCTCTTTCAAATTCTAAAGGTGGCAGGGGTAAAATACAGGGAGCGAAAGGCTATTTACAATTTGTACAGAAACCAGATGGCAGTTACAAGAGTCGAGGGGCATGAAAGGGAAGCAGTGGTTGGGAAGGGAGTGAGACAGGGTTGTAGCCTCTCCCCGGTGTTATTCAATCTGTATATTGAGCAAGCAGTAAAGGAAACAAAAGAAAAATTCGGAGTAGATATTGAAGTCCATGGAGAAGAAATAAAAGCCGGCCGGTGTGGCCGTGCGGTTCTAGGCGCTTCAGTCTGGAACCGCGTGACCGCTACGGTGGCACGTTCGAATTCTGCCTCGGGTATGGATGTGTGTGATGTCCTTAGGTTAGTTAGGTTTAAGTAGTTCTAAGTACTAGGGGACTGATGACCACAGATGTTTAGTTCCATAGTGCTCAGAGCCATTTGAACCATTTTTGTTGAAGAAACTTTGAAGTCCGCCGATGACATTGCAATTCTGTCAGAGACAGCAAAGGACTGGGAAGAGCAGTAGAACGGAATGGATAGTGTCTTGAAAGGAGGATATAAGATGGACATCAACAAAAGCAAAACGAGGATAATGGAATGTAGTCGAATTAAGTCGGGTGATGCTGAGGCAATTAGATTAGGAAGTGAGACACTTAAAGTAGTATGGGAATTTTGCTATTTGGGAAGCAAAATAACTGTTGATGGTCGAAGTAGAGAGGATATCAAATGTAGACTGGCAATGCCAAGGAAAGCGTTTCTGAAAAAGAGAAATTTGTTAACATCGAGTATAGATGTAAGTGTCAGGAAGTCGTTTCTGAAAGTATTTGTATGGAGTGTAGCCATGTATGGAAGTGAAACATGGACGATAAATAGCTTCGACAAGAAGAGAATAGCTTTCCAAATGTGGTGCTACAGAAGAATGCTGAAGATTAGATGGGTAGATCACATAACTAATGAGGAGGTATTGAATAGAATTGGGGAGGAGTTTGTGGCACAACTTGACTAGAAGAAGGGATCGGTTGGTAGGACATGTTCTGAGGCATCAAGGGATCACAAATTTAGTACTGGAGAGCAGCGTGGAGGGTAAAAATCGTAGAGGGAGACCGAGAGATGAATACACTAAGCAGATACAGAAGGATGTAGGTTGCAGTACGTACTGGGAGATGGAGCAGCTTGCACAGGATAGAGTAGCATGGAGAGCTGCATCAAACCAGTCTCTGGACTGAAGACCACAACAACAACAACAATATATAAAGATTTCTCTGAGGTTACAGCGAATTGAATGCTTAACAATTGTTGAAATGGTTCCATATAATTTGTTACTGCCTAGTTGATGAGAATATAATTTATACAATGCGAATGTGAGAGAAAAATAAAAAAATAAAGAAGTAAAAAAAGAAAATGTAACACAATGAGCATGGCTGAGAATAGTTTGTAATATGTAGAGGGAAGTTATATGGTGTATTTTGATGAGTAATACAGTCTTAGTAGCATATTGGTTAGTAACGGCCTATGTCTATCTATTTCAGATGAGAGGTTCTCGGTACAACCTCGAGCTATTCTCATCTGAAATGGTTTGCGACATTAGACGATATCGCTGGTGAGAGTACAAAGCGTGTTCTACTAATAACGCTAACCTTCTAATTTCGCGTCTTGTATTTCTAGCCGGCCGCGGTGGCCGTGCGGTTCTGGCGCTGCAGTCCGGAACCGCGGCACTGCTGCGGTCGCAGGTTCGAATCCTGCCTCGGGCATGGGTGTGTGTGCTGTCTTTAGGTTAGTTAGGTTTAAATAGTTCTAAGTTCTAGGGGACTTATGACCTAAGATGTTGAGTCCCATAGTGCTCAGAGCCATTATTATTGTATTTCTACGACTCGGCCGAGTTTTTCGTTCTTGTGTTGGTAAACACGTCTGAAAAATGTCTGACCAGTCAAATACACATTCAGTCCGTCGGTTTCTCACTATTGCCGATCATCTACAGGGCGTTCCACAGTTCATGTTACACGCTTCTAGAGGTTGTACAGCAGAATTATGAGGAGAGGGCGCCTAATCGCCGAATTGACCTCTCACTCCTGTTTTGTTTCGTCTGGCGGTAGGCCGCCATTGTGTTGCTGTCTGTTAATTAACGTGTTATCTGCATTTTTTAAAAATATAGTAGAAATTGTTGTTAGAATTGTGTATCATTGACTTAGTTCTCACCTCTCATGGTCGCAACCATTAATTATAATTAACAAAGTTTTTACAGAACTTCGTAGTGCAGGGAGCTCATCTACCCTAAGCAGGATTTATTCGGCCATTACTCTGACGATTCATGTTATTAAATGTAAATGCGAGAGACTTCTCAATTTTGATCTTTCATTAATTTAGAAGTTACCAAAATTCACAGCTCTGAATGAGTTCAGTGTGTTTCTTTTTCGCCGCCTAATGGCAGACGAGATTCTCTCCAGTTTTGCCTTGCAAATAATGAATAAGAAATACTGAAAATCATTACATTCCGCAATATCTCGGTTAATCTTCATGTAATTTGGTACATAAATAACCAGTAGCCCATGAGACCATATTAATAATTACAGTTTGTCTAAGAATACGCATATTTTCTTCTCTAAATAGCGGCGCTCACGCAAACTACACTCCTGGAAATTGAAATAAGAACACCGTGAATTCATTGTCCCAGGAAGGAGAAACTTTATTGACACATTCCTGGGTTCAGATACATCACATGATCACACTGACAGAACCACAGGCACATAGACACAGGCAACAGAGCATGCACAATGTAGGCACTAGTACAGTGTATATCCACCTTTCGCAGCAATGCAGGCTGCTATTCTCCCATGGAGACGATCGTAGAGATGCTGGATGTAGTCCTGTGGAACGGCTTGCCATGCCATTTCCACCTGGCGCCTCAGTTGGACCAGCGTTCGTGCTGGACGTGCAGACCGCGTGAGACGACGCTTCATCCAGTCCCAAACATGCTCAATGGGGGACAGATCCGGAGATCTTGCTGGCCAGGGTAGTTGACTTACACCTTCTAGAGCACGTTGGGTGGCACGGGATACATGCGGACGTGCATTGTCCTGTTCGAACAGCAAGTTCCCTTGCCGGTCTAGGAATGGTAGAACGATGGGTTCGATGACGGTTTGGATGTACCGTGCACTATTCAGTGTCCCCTCGACGATCACCAGTGGTGTACGGCGAGTGTAGGAGATCGCTCCCCACACCATGATGCCGGGTGTTGGCCCTGTGTGCCTCGGTCGTATGCAGTCCTGATTGTGGCGCTCATCTGCACGGCGCCAAACACGCATACGACCATCATTGGCACCAAGGCAGAAGCGACTCTCATCGCTGAAGACGACACGTCTCCATTCGTCCCTCCATTCACGCCTGTCGCGACACCACTGGAGGCGGGCTGCACGATGTTGGGGCGTGAGCGGAAGACGGCCTAACGGTGTGCGGGACCGTAGCCCAGCTTCATGGAGACGGTTGCGAATGGTCCTCGCCGATACCCCAGGAGCAACAGTGTCCCTAATTTGCTGGGAAGTGGCGGAGCGGTCCCCTACGGCACTGCATAGGATCCTACGGTCTTGGCGTGCATCCGTGCGTCGCTGCGGTCCGGTCCCAGGTCGACGGGCACGTGCACCTTCCGCCGACCACTGGCGACAACATCGATGTACTGTGGAGACCTCACGCCCCACGTGTTGAGCAATTCGGTGGTACGTCCACCCGGCCTCCCGCATGCCCACTATACGCCCTCGCTCAAAGTCCGTCAACTGCACATACGGTTCACGTCCACGCTGTCGCGGCATGCTACCAGTGTTAAAGACTGCGATGGAGCTCCGTATGCCACGGCAAACTGGCTGACACTGGCGGCGGCGGTGCACAAATGCAGCGCAGCTAGCGCCATTCGACGGCCAGCACCGCGGTTCCTGGTGTGTCCGCTGTGCCGTGCGTGTGATCATTGCTTGTACAGCCCTCTCGCAGTGTCCGGAGCAAGTATGGTGGGTCTGACACACCGGTGTCAATGTGTTCTTTTTTCCATTTCCAGGAGTGTATTTATTAGAAGGCGGTGAGTCGCGCCCTGTGTTTAAAAAATATTATATCGTGCGTACTTCGGGGCAGCCGATGTCCGTACGAGCGTTATCTCGGTATGAGTTAATTAAAAGTCTCATGCTTATCCACAGTATTTAAAGCCACCCCAAACCAAAATCATAAAATATATAATTATAAAAATAAAAATGTATTATTACCCCGTGATAAAATGCACCCACACACACACACACACACACACACACACACACACACACACATATATATATATATATATATATATATATATATATATATATATATATATATACTTATACTATGATACGGGTCAATGATGAACTTGAACGGATGTCAACCGCGCGGCCGCTACGGTCGCAGGTTCGAATCCTGCCTCGGGCATGGATGTGTGTGCTGGCCTTAGGTTAGTTAGGTTTAAGTAGTTCTAAGTTCTAGGGGACTGATGACCTCAGAAGTTTAGTCCCATAGTGCTCAGAGCCATTTGAACCATCTGAACGGATGTCATCGGACGTCCATCCCAAACAAACGCAACGAACAAAATGAGATTTAAAAAAAAATAGTGGTAAGAGATCAGATACGTATTAAAAGGGTCACGGGTTCCATTCCGCCCGGTGCAAATATTTTTGTGCATCTTGGCAAGGCATACACAGTTGACACACAATTAACTGCAACATTATGCGGATTATTTTATTAATTTATATAAGCACAAAAAGGATGGGCATAGGATGAAATGCGGGACTGCAATCATTTAAAAAGGGATTGTAGTTAACGCGTACACGGGAACGCCTTGTATGTAAATCGATACTTCCATTCTTTTGCAATTGTACCGGGGCGATATTTCATCAAAGAAACAGGGGCAAGCAATAATTTGGACCTCATCTTGCTCACGTTATAAACGCCGCCTTTTTGCAGTGACTTTTTTTGTTTTTTGTTTTACGTCTCCATAGAAAAACAAACTTCACTGACATTCTGAAAACAGCTTCTTTCATCACACAGTCCACGCCTAACGCAGCAAGTCGCTAAATACGTCCGAGGATAGCTGCAGATGCGTAATGGAATGCAGTTTGATGCAAGATTCTAGGGAAGTGATTTCTTCTTCTTTCTCGATGAGGCAAGTGCAGTTTTGAAATTGTTTACTAGATTTTTTACCTGACGATAGAAATATAAGTCGCAGTGTTGCACTAGCGGCGCACATTTGGGGGGGAATTACTTTGATACTGCACGTTGGCAATCCCAATCCGTCTTCATCTTGGAACAGTTCGTCGTATATTTGTGGATTTGTTTATCCTCCTCAAGAGTCAATCAACAGAAGACACTTATTCTCTTGCACGTACGGCCTCGTCACTTCAGTGAAATATTTTTTTGTACAAGTCTGTTGTCAGTTTACCGGATTTTGAAGAAGGCGCACAACATTATTTGCTGCTGGACGGAGTCGAACCCGCGACGCTTGCAATACCAATCCGTCCTCTTCCCGCTCAGCCAAAGATAGCTTCCTATACACACTGTCACAGGGACAGCTGGTAAGGTGCACGTGGTTACAGACACGTATCGAAACTGCTCTTATTTCGTAAACGTTTGGCCATCTGAAGTTCATACTCTGAGTACATTCATGTCTCACCACGCCCTACATGTACCATGAATTTGGACGAATTCGGCGATGACGTATAGGCGTCTTCTCCTTGTTAGCAGATCAAGTTTTACACAGGAACTCGTGTCCGGAAATGTCATCCAACAACGGCACAGAGCGTTAAGTTACAGCTGCCAGCGACTGTAAATAAATTATCTGATCGAAAGTATCCGGACACCTACCTGAAGATGAGTTACTCGAATACTCTCTTTCAAATTCTAAAGGTGACAGGGGTAAAATACAGGGAGCGAAAGGCTATTTACAATTTGTACAGAAACCAGATGGCAGTTATAAGAGTCGAGGGGCATGAAAGGGAAGCAGTTCTTGGGAAGGGAGTAAGACAGGGTTGTAGACTCTCCCCGATGTTATTCAATCTGTATATTGAGCAAGCAGTAAAGGAAACAAAAGAAAAATTCGGAATAGGTATTAAAATCCATGGAGAAGAAATAAAAACTTTGAGGTTCGCCGATGACATTGTAATTCTGTCAGAGACAGCAAAGGACTTGGAAGAGCAGTTGAAGGGAATGGACAGTGTCTTGAAAGGAGGATATAAGATGAACACCAACAAAAGCAAAACGAGGATAATGGAATGTAATCGGATTAAGTCGGGTGATGCTGAGGGAATTAGATTACGAAATGAGACACTTAAAGTAGTAAAGGAGTTCTGCTATTTGGGGAGCAAAATAACTGATGATGGTCGAAGTAGAGAGGATATAAAATGTAGACTGGCAATGGCAAGGAAAGTGTTTCTGAAGAAGAGAAGTTTGTTAACATCGAGTATAGATTTAAGTGTCAGGAAGTCATTTCTGAAAGTATTTGTATGGAGTGTAGCCACGTATGGAAGTGAAACATGGATGATAAATAGTTTGGACAAGAAGAGAATAGAAGTTTTCGAAATGTGGTGCTACAGACGAATGCTGAAGATTAGATGGGTAGATCACATAACTAATCAGGAAGTATTGAATAGGATTGGGGAGAAGAGAAGTTTGTGGCACAACTTGACCAGAAGAAGGGATCGGTTGGTAGGACATGTTCTGAGGCATCAAGGGATCACCGGTTTAGTATTGGAGGGCAGCGTGGAGGGTAAAAATCATAGAGGGAGACCAAGAGATGAATACACTAAGCAGATTCAGAAGGATGTAGGTTGCAGTAGGTACTGGGAGATGAAAAAGCTTGCACAGGATAGAGTAGCATGGAGAGCTGCATCAAACCAGTCTCAGGACTGAATACCACAACAACAACAACAACAAGAGTTCTGCAAGGTTCGCAGGAGAGCTTCTGTAAAGTTCGGAAGGTAGGAGACGAGGTACTGGCAGAAGTAAAGCTGTGAGGACGGGGCGTGAGTCGTGCTTGGGTAGCTCAGTTGGTAGAGTACTTGCCCGCGAAAGGCAAAGGTCCCGAGTTCGAGTCTCGGACCGGCACACAGTTTTAATCTGCCGCGAAGTTTCATATCAGCGCACACTCCGCTGCAGAGTGAAAATCTCATTCTGGAATTCGTAGCATGTTACCATATTTCTTATTGTGATTCTGATACTTGAGTGTTTTGTCGAATTCATTTTCCATATACATCTTGTACTCAATATGTTCATCGCCCCCAATATTGTAAAAAATATAACTTGAGTATTTGCCCACTAACCAAATCACTGCGTTATTTTTTGCCTGAGGGTAGTAACATTTTTCTGGTCTGAAGAAAATGTTAGTCGGTACATTGTTTGCTGAAGTTCTTATTATTTGAGCAATTTTCTCCCTGGTCCACGTCCAGTTGATAATCCGATCTGTAACGGTGAGGCGCACTATCAACGAAGTTGCATTTGCTGCAGGGGTTAGTGTCTCTTAAACCGATGGCAAAGAGACGCTCATTATTGCTGATGATGTTATTGACTACGTTTTACCACACTGTTCTCACGTCAGACGAAAGAACATCACTACTGATGTTTCTCCAGACAACATTCCATACTATTGCAGCATACTTAGTTTCTATGTTTCGTTTCATGTTTCCGTCTTTCAGCTAAAATTTCCTTCGCTGTAACGTTTTTCGAGTTTAAAAGATTTTTACAGAGATAGCTTAGTTCGAGATAATACTCCCTAATATGTTTTAGTTTAAAACTTATTTTTTGTATATTTATCGGTGGCTCTACACTTTGTGGCCGACAATGTCGTATAGTTTTGCTGTAATGCACCTTGGATAGTCCTTTTTTAGTCCCATTCCTCCATTGCTTGGATCCAAAACTGCTGTCTTCACCTGCACTCCAAACAATTCCCCTTTCCACAAAAAGTTTGCTATGGTGGACATGGTCGTCTTCGCCACCAATGGTGGATTGGGCAGAACCTGTGCTTGGATAAAATATACGTGTTGATAAACAGTATCCTCTGGAACTGGTCTATCCGACGTGAACAGTTTTCAATCCAAGCTCCACAGTATTCTGGTTAACACTGCTCTACGAACTACCCAAGTTGAGTGCCCTTCGCAACACAAACGCGGGTTCGAGTCCCGGCCGCAGCAAAAATTTTAATTCATTTCTTCTGCTTCGATCATTATCGTAGATAAAGGAGAGACTTGAATATCTCAGGGCAAAAAAATATAACTGTAAAATCTAGAATAGCCTTGAAAGATAAACCAGTTTCAGCCACGTTGTAAATGTCACAATCACAATAGCCGCATGCACTTAACACTAAGTGTCGACTTCCAGTCGGATAAAACATCTTGATTAATTTTTGCACTTTCTCGACAGACTAGTCGGAAAAACAATACGGTGTCAAACACGAAATCGGTCCAACCAGCCGTTGCCCACATTTAAATTACGAATTCCGAGATCAGAAGCAAACTTAAGAGGACTTTCTGGTAACATCGGTCCACTAACAGGCAGCCCGTGCTCTATTAAACCACACTAAAACATTATTAACGCCTTCAGATGGTTGCCACAGTCTTTTCTTTGAATTTTTGTTGGCGTTTCCTGCCCATTCCTTAACGTACCTGCGCCATTTGCAATTGTATTCTCTGTTTGACTTCTCCCACAATTAAACCCACTCGCTAACTGACGCTGAAATCTCACTTTTTCGCCCTTTCTGAAAACGGAAATTCGCTGTTCTAGTGAAAGGACAACATGTTTTCTTTTACTTCAAGTGGCCATGACTGTTCACTTTAAAGGAAGAATCAGAAGTGGAAATGACTATGAAATTTTAGACATTGTTGCCTCACATTGTTCACAGGAAACCTTCCACTAATTCAGTACTGCAATTTCGTCTTCTGTGATTGTTTGTGGTCGTCTTAAAGGGAGGACATTGTTAGTCAAAGAGTGCCCGTTGCTCGGGAAGAGGGGTGGTCATATTACGAGGTGCATTCAAGTTCTAAGGCCTCCAACTTTTCTTCTAATTAACTACTCACCCGAAATGGATGAAACTGGCGTTACTTCTCGACGTAATCACCATGCAGACGTACACATTTTTCACAACGCTGACGCCATGATTCCATGGCAGCGGCGAAGGCTTCTTTAGGAGTCTGTTTTGACCACTGGAAAATCGCTGAGGCAATAGCAGCACGGCTGGTGAATGTGCGGCCACGGAGAGTGTCTTTCATTGTTGGAAAAAGCCAAAAGTCACTAGGAGCCAGGTCAGGTGAGTAGGGAGCACGAGGAATCACTTCAAAGTTGTTATCACGAAGAAACTGTTGCGTAACGTTAGCTCGATGTGCGGGTGCGTTGTCTCGGTGAAACAGCACACGCGCAGCCCTTCCCGGACGTTTTTGTTGCAGTGCAGGAAGCAATTTGTTCTTCAAAACATTTTCGTAGGATGCACCTGTTACCGTAGTGCCCTTTGGAACGCAATGGGTAAGGATTACGCCCACGCTGTCCCAGAACATGGACACAGTCATTTTTTCAGCACTGGCGGTTACCCGAAATTTTTTTGGTGGCGGTGAATCTGTCTGCTTCCATTGAGCTGACTGGCGCTTTATTTCTGGATTGAAAAATGGCATCCACGTCTCATCCATTGTCACAACCGACGAAAAGAAAGTCCCATTCGTGCTGTCGTTGCGCGTCAACATTGCTCGGCAACGTGCCACACGGGCAGCCGTGTGGTCGTCCGTCAGCATTCGTGGCACCCACCTGGATGACACTTTTCGCATTTTCAGGTTGTCGTGGAGGATTGTGTGCACAGAACCCACAGAAATGCCAACTCTTGAGGCGATCTGTTTAACAGTCATTCGGCGATCCCCCAAAACAATTCTCTCCACTTTCTCGATCGTGTCGTCAGACCGGCTTGTGGGAGCCCGAGGTTGTTTCAGTTTGTTGTCTCAGGATGTTCTGCCTTCATTAAACTGTCGCACCCACGAACGCACTTTCGACACTTCCGTAACTCCGTCAGCACATGTCTCCTTCAACTGTCGATGAATTTCAATTGGTTTCACACCACGCAAATTCAGAAAACGAATGATTGCACTCTGTTCAAGTAAGGAAAACGTCGCCATTTTAAGTATTTAAAACAGTTGTCATTCTCGCCGCTGGCGGTAAAATTCCATCTGCCGTACGGTGCTGCCATCTCTGGGACGTATTGAAAATGAACGCGGCCTCATTTTAAAACAATGCACACGTTTCTATCTCTTTCCAGTCCGGAGGAAAAAAATCGGAGGCCTTAGAACTTGAATGCACCTCGTAAAGGAGATAAAGATGCATTTGTCTCATAGAAGTTTATTTCCGCTCCTTAAAGATGTGGTCGCATAGAGACGAGATGGTCTCTAAGCGGTGGTCTTCTCGAATGGTTTCACAACATATGCGGTGTGGTTCCGTGGTAATGTTACGAAGCCTCTAGGATGATGGAGAAGGATAAAACTACCAATTTGAGGTAAGGGTGCCTGCGCAGGGTACGAACGAGTCGAAAATTATAAACGAAAACACTATTGATACCTCCGACGGTGGAATACATCTAGCGGTAGTGTTGTTGCTAAGATTATAGGGTAGACCACTTTCACAGTTGGTAGTATGGACCGAAACAAGAAAAAAAATGGTAATCACTGGCTCTAAAATGCATACCTGAGGAGTTATCAGCTATTGTTCATCTTCGTTAGTGTGAAACACATTTCCTCTATTAAACAGATGCTGTCAGGTTTTAAGGTATCCATTTTAGAGCTGATGTTTGCTGGACATGTTTTCTCGTTTCGTTCCATACTAGCACCTCTTTTTTTTTTCATTGTAGATTAATGCACTTGGTCAAACCATCTTCCGGTGCCTTGATCCCATATCGAAAAAAGTGTTTCCTCCAGGTCTGCAAAATAGTTGACAACTGCGGCTATCAATTCTCCATCTTCGTGCACCAAGAAAAGTTTTCAGTTTCGAGAAGAGATGGAAGTATGACGGAGCAATATCAGGTGAATAAGGCGGGTGTGGCAACAATTCATGTCTTGGTTCGCATAATTTTGGCAGGGCGACGGCGCACGTGACTGGGCGCGCATTGTCTTGGTGGAAGATGACTTTGTTCCTTCCGGAATGAGATTTTCGCTCTGCAGCCGAGTGTGCGCTGATATGAAACTTCTTGGCAGATTAAAACTGTGTGCCGGACCGAGACTCGAACTCGGGACCTTTGCCTTTCGTGGGCAAGTGCTCTACCAACTGAGCTACCCAAGCACGACTCACGCCCCGTCCTCACAGCTTTACTTCTGCCAGTACCTCGTGTCTCCTGCCTTCCAAACTTTACAGAAGCTCTCCTGCGAACCTTGCAGAACTAGCACTCTTGAAAGAAAGGATATTGCGGAGACATGGCTTAGCCACAGCCTGGGGGATGTTTCCAGAATGATATTTTCACTCTGCAGCGGAGTGTGCGCTGATATGAAACTCCTTTCTTTCAGAAGTGCTAGTTCTGCAAACTTCGCAGGAGAGCTTCTGTAAAGTTTGGAAGGTAGGAGACGAGGTACTGGCAGAAGTGAAGCTGTGAGGAAGGGGTGTGCGTCGTGCTTGGGTAGCTCAGATGGTAGAGCACATGCCTGCGAAAGGCAAAGGTCCCGAGTTCGAGTCTCGGTCCGGCACACAGTTTTAAACTGCCAGGAAGTTTCACTTTATTCCTTCCTAAACCTGGTCGTTTTTCGTGCATCTTTTGTTGCAATTTGTCCAGGAGGTTAGCATAGTATTCTCTAGTAATTGTTTCCCCAGTGGGGAGATAATCTACCCCTAACAGAATCCTCTTTGCATCCCAGAACACTGAAGCCCTGACCTTTCCTGCTGAAGGAACTGTCTTTGCTCCCTTCGGTGGCGGAGAATCAGCATGTTTCCACATGTTTTATTAGACTCACCAGATCAACAATGTTTTTGTTGTGGCCTTCAGTCCTGAGACTGGTTTGATGCAGCTCTCCATGCTACTCTATCCTGTGCAAGCTTCATCTCCCAGTACCTACTGCAACCTACATCCTTCTGAATCTGCTTAGTGTATTCATCTTTTGGTCTCTCTTTACGATTTTTATCCTCCACGCTGCCCTCCAATGCTAAATTGGTGATCCCTTGATGCCTCAGAACATGTCCTACCAACCGATCCCTTCTTCTTGTCAAGTTGTGCCACAAACTCCTCTTCTCCCCAATTCTATTCAATACCTCCTCATTAGTTACGTGATCTACCCACCTTATCTTCAGCATTCTTCTGTAGCACCACATTTCGAAAGCTTCTATTCTCTTCTTGTCCAAACTAGTTATCGCCCCATGTTTCACTCCCATACATGGCTACACTCCATACAAATACTTTCGGAAACGACTTCCTGACACTTAAATCTATACTCGATGTTAACAAATTTCTCCTCTTCAGATACGCTTTCCTTGCCATTGCCAGTCTACATTTTATATCCTCTCTACTTCGACCATCATCAGTTATTTTGCGCCCCAAAAAGCAAAACTCCTTTGCTATTTTAAGTGTCTCATTGCCTAATCTAATTCCCTCAGCATCGCCCGACTTAATTCGACTACATTCCATTATCCTCGTTTTGCTTCTGTTGATGTTCATCTTATATCCTCCTTTCAAGACACTGTCCATTCCCTTCAACTGCTCTTCCAAGTCCTTTGCTGTCTCTGTTAGAATTACAATGTCATCGGCGAACCTCAAAGTTTTTATTTCCTCTCCATGGATTTTAATACCTACTCCGAATTTTTCTTTCGTTTCCTTTACTGCTTGCTCAATATACAGATTGAATAACATCGGGGAGAGGCTACAACCCTGTCTCACTCCCTTCCCAACCACTGCTTCCCTTTCATGTCCCTCGACTCTTATAACTGCCATCTGGTTCTGTACAAATTGTAAATAGTATTTCGCATGTAAATCAACAACAAAAAAATAAATGTAAGTCGAGCTTTACTTTAACCTCGTCCAGTTTTGCAGTGGCTTCATATTAGCGAAATTGCTAAATTTCAGGCAAAAAGCTTTACTAGCCGTAACTCCGTAACTAAATATGTGCGGACGTGTGTTTATATGAACATTTTTCTTTAGTTTTACTTGTAGAATAACATATTAAAATATTTGCATATCTTCGTGAATCTCGTTGTGAAAGGTCAGTTGGTGTATGTGAGCAAACATCGAAATTTTCGTATGCGTTCTGCATCGTGAATCAAGGGATTTCCCTTCTCCAGATGGCTGCAAAAGCTTGAGAAGGCGGCTAAACAAGTTTGAAAGCGGAGGCAGTAAATGAGCGAAGCAGTTCCTTCGTGTGCAATAACGTTTGTCCATCAGGTTACCCTCCATTCAGAGGCTGTTGCACGCAGCGGCCATTATTTTGATTTCTAAATAATAGATTTCAGGTATCAGTCGTCGGTTGGAATTTTTATTGGCAGATCTAGATTTCAGCTAGAAATTAGCCACCCTCAATGCACTATCATTTTTGGTCAGTGCATGTAATGCCTGTTGGTCGGGCTTTGTCCACAGTTCATTGAGTATTCTATGATAGTGCATTGAGGGTGGCTAATTTCTAGCTGAAATTTAGATCTGCCAATAAAAATTGCAAACGACGACTGAGAGCTGAAATTCTTCATTTACAAATAATGTTTCATTTATGTGCGTTGTATCAGTTTCGTGTAGCAACTTTTCTCTCGTTCGACACAAGCTTCTGATTCGGGCGTGGAAAGAAAAGGGGAAAAAATTAAATAAGAAAAGAATTGCGAGAAGGAGATTGCCCCCCGGCGCCTGTTCGGATTCGGCGCGTGTTATTATTAACGGCCGGGCGTAATCTCCGACTGCGCCGGAATGTACACACAGCCTTTGTCTCCATTTTTCGGCGGGATTGTTCGTGGGCGCGCCGCTTGCCGAGAGTGGAATCTCATTTCGGAAGGAACGGTCCGCGGCGAGCGGGCAGGACTCCATTGTCTGTGGCCTGAGGAAAGGATGGCCACGCTGGAGGAGCGGGTGGGGTGTGGGAGGTGGTGGGAGGCAGGAAGCCGCGAAAGTGTGTTGGGGGGGGGGGGGGGGGGGACGGAATTAATCAGGAGCAGGCGGCGCGGCAGAGGGGCCTGGGTTCGAAGCTGGGGTCTTCTCGGCACCCTCTCGGACTCGGGTGTTAGTCACAGGACAGTACTTACAAATTCTGGTGAGTCAAAATATTACGACCACGTACTTACAAGGGAACCCCCCCATCGCACCCCCCTCAGATTTAGTTATAAGTTGGCACAGTGGAGAGGCCTTGAGAAACTGAACACAGATCAATCGAGAAAACAGGAAGAAGTTGTGTGGAACTATGAAAAAATTAGTAAAATATACAAACTGAGTAGTCCATGGGCAAGATAGGCAACATCAAGGAGAAAGTAAGCTCAGGAGCGCCGTGGTCCCGTGGTTAGCGTGAGCAGCTCCGGAACGAAAGGTCCTTGGTTCAAGTCTTCCCTCCAGTGAGAATTTTTACTTTCTTTATTTTCGCAAAGTTATGATCTCTCCGTTCTTTCACTGACGTCTCTGTTCACAGTAATAAGTTTAGTGTCTGTGTTTTGCGACCGCACCGCAAAACCGTGCGATTAGTAGACGAAAGGACGTACCTCTCCAATGGCAACCGAAAACATTTGATCTCAAGGTCATAGGTCAACCGATTCCTGCACAGGAAAACACCTCTGGTATATTCTATAAGACACTGGTGACGGCATGTGCGTCACATGACAGGAATATGTTGTCGACCCACCTAACTTGCTCACTTGGCGAATGGGTGAAAAGATTCTTCTACCTTGCCCGATTTAGGTTTTCTTGTGGATGTGATAATCACTCCCAAAAAAGTGATGAAAACATAAGAGTTTTTCACATAAACTGCCACAAATTAATGCAACAGTTTCACAGTCGCACAGTTTTCCCTGTGCTCTGTCAAAACATTTGTTTTTAACGTTTTCAAATTTTTCCGTGTGTAGACTGTCAAAACCTGCATATGTCCAAGCAAATCTGCACATGTCCTGGAATTTTGGAGAGCGAAGTTGATTACGTGTGAGTACCTGAACTTTGATAATTGTCTCAAAATAAAAAATAAAACTTTTGACTGAAGGGAAGACGTGAATCAAGGATCTTTCGTTCCGCATCTGCTCACGCTAACCACGGGACCACGGCGCTACCAAGCCCAGAACATTCTTGATGTTGCTTATCTTTCGCATGGACTACTCAGTTTGTATATTTTGCTTATTTTTTTCATAGTTCCACACAACTTCTTCATGTTTTCTCGATTGATCTGTGTTCAGTTTTTCAAGGCCTATCCACTGTGTCAACTTATAACTAAATCTGAGGGGGGTGCGATGGGGAGGTTACCTTGTTAGTAGCTTGTTTGTCGCTCTTTGCTACGAAATCAGCACTGATTCTGCATGTCAGGGAACCCACACTTCGTCGGCAGCTTTATGCAGCTATGTGCCATTACATACACTATGTGATCGGAAGTATCGTGACACCCCCAACAACATACGTTTTTCATATTAGGTGCATTGTGCTGCCATCTGCTGCCAGGTACTCCATATCAGCGACCTCAGTAGTCATCAGACATCGTGAGAGAGAAGAATGGGGCGCTCCGCGCAACTCACGGACTTCCAACGTGGTCAGGTGATTGGGTGTCACATGTGTCATACGCCAGTTCGCGAGATTTCAACACTCCCGAACATTCCAATGTGATAGTGAAGTGGAAACGTGAAGGGACACGTACGAGGTGCATTCAAGTTCTAAGGCCTCCGATTTTTTTTTCTCCGGACTGGAAAGAGATAGTAACATGCGCATTGTTTTAAAATGAGGCCGCGTTCATTGTCAATACGTCCCAGAGATGGCAGCACCGCATGGCAGATGGAATTTTACCGCCAGCAGCGAGAATGACAACTGTTTTAAATACTTAAAATGTCGACGCTTTCCTTACTTGAACACCATGCAATCATTCGTTTTCTGAATTTGCGTGGTGTGAAACCAATTGAAATTAATCGACAGTTGGAGACATGTGGTGACGGAGTTACGGATGTGTCGAAAGTGTGTTAGTGGGTGTGACAGTTTAATAAAGGCAGAACATCGTGTGATAACAAACTGAAGCAACCTCGGGCTCGTACAAGCCGGTCTGACGACACGATCGAGAAAGTGGAGAGAATTGTTTTGGGGGATCGCCGAATGACTGTTGAACAGATCGCCTCCAGAGTTGGCATTTCCGTGGGTTCTGTGCACACAATCCTGCACGACGACCTGAAAATGCGAAAAGTGTCATCCAGGTGGGTGCCACGAATGCTGACGGACGACCACACGGCTGCCCGTGTGGCACGTTGCCGAGCAATGTTGACGCGCTACGACAGCACAAATGGGACTTTCTTTTCGTCGGTTGTGACGATGGATGAGACGTGGATGCCATTTTTCAACCCATAAACAAAGCGCCAGTCAGCTCAATGGAAGCACACAGATTCACCGCCACCAAAAAAATTTCGGGTAACCGCCAGTGCTGAAAAAAAAAAATGATGGTGTCCATGTTCTGGGACAGCGAGGGCGTAATCCTTACCCATTGCGTTCCAAAGGACACTACGGTAACAGGTGCATCCTACGAAAATGTTTTGAAGAACAAATTCCTTCCTGGACTGCAACAAAAACGTCCGGGAAGGGATGCGCGTGTGCTGTTTCACCGAGACAACGCACCCCGCACATCGAGCTAACGTTACGCAACAGTTTCTTCGTGGTAACAACTTTGAAGTGATTCCTCGTGCTCCCTACTCACCTGACCTGGCTCCTAGTGACTTTTGGCCTTTTCCAACAATGAAAGACGCTCTCCGTGGCCGCACATTCACCAGCCGTGCTGCTATTGCCTCGGCGATTTTCCAGTGGTCAAAACCGACTCCTAAAGAAGCCTTCGCCGCTGCCATGGAATCGTGGCGTCAGCGTTGTGAAAAATGTGTACGTCTGCAGGGCGATTACGTCGAGAAGTAACGCCAGTTTTATCGATTTCGGGTGAGTAGTTAATTAGAAAAAAAATCGGAGGCCTTAGAACTTGAATACACCTCGTCCATGCATTTACAACAATAGCTTGCCAGCGATAGCGGCATTGCCGCCACTGAATAGTTCGCATTTACTTGTAAACGGAGACTGTCACTGAGGGACGGAAATGTGTCTCTACCAGATGACAATGCATTGTAATGTCATGCTGTGGCACGTTACTATAAGCTGTTATCTGTGACATCTTTTTGCGATTTTCTTACTTTAATGAATGCAAAATAACATACACATGACATTAACTTATGTCCATGAATTTGGTATCAGAAATTCGGCTAGTATGACAGTAATGATGCAGTTTCCAGATTATGGAACGAAGTAACTGAGGAGTGTGTTTCAGATAGTACACACAAATATAAATTATTTTCCTTTATAATTTTATTTGTTTTATTTACAGTGAAATGAGATACACAAAAATACAGTAAATAGCTAAGTACCTTCAATTCCAAAATTTATTTTTTAAAGGTTTTTTTAATTATTTTAAGTTGCGATTTTAGCGAAATATTCAACAAAAGTGTTCCTGACAGTTTTCGAACGTAATGTGGAATTTCTGTTGAATGTGGCACCAGCTGTCTACATATCAGCATTGTTACAAAACTTCTCAGCTTCAACATTGCATCCTTCTCTGTCAATGTCAATATTATGAAGTAGACAAATGCACTTGACTATGTGATCAGCTACGTCAACGGATGTTTCAATTTCCTTCCTCAGTAGTCTCCATTTATTGGTCATTATACCAAATGCACATTCAACAACTTTTCTTGCTCTGGAATGCATATCATTGTATAGAATCTTCGCGTTGTCCAAATTTCTGCGAGGAAAAGGTCTCATCAAATTCTCTAATGAGGGGTAACTTCATCTCCCAAAATGACGTACGGTAGTTCCTGACACATTCCTTCAAGTCTTGTTGGTGGCGGTAACAACAGCTCCCCGTTTGTAAGTGTCTTATATAACATACTTTCTTTAGACACGCCTGCATCAGACTGTTTACCGTAGGCACCAACATCTACAGCTATAAATTTGCAATTTGTATCATCAACTGCTTCGAGTACAATCGAATAATACTGTTTGTAATTGTAAAACATGCTGCCCGGAACTTTAGAACATTGGACACGTATGTGCTTCCCGTCTGTACATCCAACACAGTTTGGAAATCCCCATCTCGCAGGCATTTCATTGGCAATTTCTTTAAATCGAGAAACAGTTGGCGTTGGTAAATGAATGGGAGCAAGTGACTCCCATATGGCCATACAAACGTCTTTCACCACCACTGATACGGTGGACACTCCTGATCGGAATGACGATGCTAGTGCATCAAAGGAGATGCCAGTGGACAGACATGCGAGAAAAAAAATCTTAAAATGTGTTACTCAAGTGTGGTGTTGGGCGAAGTTTTTACAGTTTTGTTTGCACAGTAGATATTTACGAGGTGCATTCAAGTTCAAAGGCCTCCAACTTTTTTTCTAATTAACTACTCACCCGAAATCGATGAAACTAACGTTACTTCTCGACGTAATCGCCCTGCAGACGTACACATTTTTCACAACGCTGACGCCACGATTCCATGGCAGCGGCGAAGGCTTCTTTAGGAGTCTGTTTTGACCACTGGAAAATCGCTGAGGCAATAGCAGCACGGCTGGTGAATGTGCGGCCACGGAGAGTGTCTTTCATTGTTGGAAAAAGCCAAAAGTCACTAGGAGCCAGGTCAGGTGAGTAGGGAGCACGAGGAATCACTTCAAAGTTGTCATCACGAACAAACTGTTGCGTAACGTTAGCTCGATGTGCGGGTGCGTTGTCTCGGTGAGACAGCACACGCGCAGCCCTTCCCGGACGTTTTTGTTGCAGTGCAGGAAGGAATTTGTTCTTCAAAACATTTTCGTAGGATGCACCTGTTACCGTAGTGCCCTTTGGAACGCAATGGGTAAGGATTACGCCCTCGCTGTCCCAGAACATGGACACAGTCATTTTTTCAGCACTGGCGGTTACCCGAACTTTTTTTAGTGGCGGTGAATCTGTGTGCTTCCATTGAGCTCACTGGCGCTTTGTTTCTGGATTGAAAAATGGCATCCACATCTCATCCATTGTCACAACCGACGAAAAGAAAGTCCCATTCATGCTGTCGTTGCGCGTCAACATTGCTCGGCAACGTGCCACACGGGCAGCCGTGTGGTCGTCCGTCAGCATTCGTGGCACCCACCCGGATGACACTTTTCGCATTTTCAGGTCGTCATGCAGGATTGTGTGCACAGAACCCACGGAAATGCCAACTCTGGAGGCGATCTGTTCAACAGTCATTCGGCGATCCCCCAAAACAATTCTCTCCACTTTCTCGATCGTGTCGTCAGACCGGCTTGTGCGAGCCCGAGGTTGTTTCGGTTTGTTGTCACACGATGTTCTGCCTTCATTAAACTGTCGCACCCACGAACACACTTTCGACACTTCCGTAACTCCGTCACCACGTGTCTCCTTCAACTGTCGATGAATTTCAATTGGTTTCACACCACGCAAATTCAGAGAACGAATGATTGCACGCTGTTGAAGTAAGGAAAACGTCGCCATTTTAAGTATTTAAAAGAGTTCTCATTCTCGCCGCTGGCGGTAAAATTCCATCTGCCGTACGGTGCTGCCATCTCTGGGACGTATTGGCAATGAACGCGGCCTCATTTTAAAACAATGCGCATGTTTCTATCTCTTTCCAGTCCGGAGGAAAAAAATCGGAGGCCTTAGAACTTGAATGCACCTCGTACATTTTGATTTATGTAGACAATGAGACCATTTTTTTTGCGTCCTGCATTATATGACTGCACTAAACCAAGCTGTAACCGCGCGAACTCCGTGGCTTGCGGACGCTGCACTGACGCCACTGAATAGCTCGAATTACTTGTGACCAGAGACAGATACCAGCATCATTATCATTTCAAAAACTTTTTGGTAGTTTTAGCTGCATTTCATTCCCAACAATGTATGGTCTAAAACGGATCCAACAGTAAGCTAGCCGCACATAACTTTTTCACTACAAGATTTGTAAAACAAGTGCACAACGTTGACAAATAGCATCATTTCACAGTGACTGTTAAGAAATATGGAAAGAGAAATGATTCAATACGAAGCTAAGATGTTGCACTACCACGTGTACAAAAATCAGATTCTTTAGCCGCATACTTTCTTCAAAATCGGTTGGAAAGCGTTACGAAACTAAGAAATCACGCGAGACGAAAAGTAGACTTTTTCTTTTTTCACGACGTAAGTAACACTTTTAAGGAAAAAATAAGTTCATAAAACGATGTGGCGAAGACTTATATACCGCTAAGAATTTTTAAAACATGAAAATCGGAGAAGTGGATTTTCCCCCATTTCGCCGTCCCGCCTCGGCGCGGCGCGCAATGTGAATGCACGACACGTCGGCCAGGGCTAATTCTCTCACAGTCCATACGTACCGCGAAAATGAATGTCACCGGTTCCTGCTTCGTAGTGCATAACGGGCGTGGTACACCGTTGATGGCTACAAACAACTTGCTGTTGACGTTTTTCACAACATTACATAGAAAAATGAGCTTTGAAGTTTATTGAGAGACACGATGTAGTAAATATAAGAAACGCACGTAGAGTCGTAATCGTGGCGTAATCGGTAGCGTTGGTGTGTGATAATCGAGCGAGCTTGCGTGCGGCTGTGACCAACAATTTGTTTTTTGGAGCGTTTGAATACCTAAATCATTTGAATACAAAATTTATCAATGTTGTTGTTGCTGTTGTTGTGGCCTTCAGTCCTGAGACTGATTTCATGCAGCTCTCCATGCTACTCTATCCTGTGCAAGCTTCTTCATCTCCCAGTACCTACTGCAGCCTACATCGTTCTGAATCTGCTTAGTGTATTCATCTCTACGTCTCCCTCTACGATTTTTACCCTCCACGCTGCCCTCCAGTACTAAATTGGGGATCCCTCGATATCTCAGAACATGTCCTAGCAACCGATCCCTTCTTCTGGTCAAGTTGTGCCACAAACTCCTCTTCTCTCCCATCATATTCAATACCTCCTCATTAGCTATGTGATCTACCTATCTAATGTTCAGCATTATTCTGTAGCACCACATTTCGAAAGCTTCTATTCTCTTCTTGTCAAAACTATTTATTGTCCACGTTTCACTTCCATACATGGCTACACTCGATACAAATACTTTCAGAAGCGTCTTCCTGACACTTAAATCTATACTCGATGTTAACAAATTTCTCTTCTTCAGGAACACTTTCCTTGCCATTGCCAGTCTACATTTTATATCCTCTCTACTTCGACCATCATCAGTTATTTTGCTCCCCAAATAGCAAAACTCCTTTACTACTTTAAGTGTCTCATTTCGTAATCTAATTCCCTCAGCATCACCCGACTTAATCCGATTACATTCCATTATGCTCGTTTTGCTTTTGTTGATGTTCATCTTATATCCTCCTTTCAAGACACTGTCCATTCCGTTCAACTGCTCTTCCAAGTCCTTTGCTGTCTCTGACAGAATTACAATGTCATCGGCGAACCTCAAAGTTCTTATTTCTTCTCCATGGATTTTAATACCTACTCCGAATTTTTCTTTTGTTTCCTTTACTGCTTGCTCAATATACAGATTGAATAACATCGGGGAGAGGCTACAACCCTGTCTCACTCCTTTCCCAACCACTGCTTCCCTTTCATGCCCCTCGACTCTTATAACTGCCATTTGGTTTCTGTACAAATTGTAAATAGCCTTTCGCTCCCTGTATTTTACCCCTGCCACCTTCAGAATTTGAAAGAGAGTATTCCAGTTAACGTTGTCAAAAGCCTTCTCTAAGTCTACAAATGCTGGAAACGTAGGTTTGCCTTTTCTTAATCTTTCTTCTAAGATAAGTCGTAAGGTTAGTATTGCCTCACGTGTTCCAGCATTGCTACGGAATCCAAACTGATCTTCCCCGAGGTCCGCCTCTACCAGTTTTTTCATTCGTCTGTAAAGAATTCGCGTTAGTATTTTGCAGCTGTGACTTATTAAACTGATAGTTCGGTAATTTTCACATCTGTCAACACCTGCTTTCTTTGGGATTGGTATTATTATATTCTTCTTGAAGTCTGAGGGTATTTCGCCTGTCTCATACATCTTGCTCACCAGATGGTAGAGTTTTGTCATGACTGGCTCTCCCAAGACCATCAGTAGTTCTAATGGAATGTTGTCTACTCCCGGGGCCTAGTTTCGACTCAGGTCTTTCAGTGCTCTGTCAAACTCTTCACGCAGTATCTTATCTCCCATTTCATCTTCATCTACATCCTCTTCCATTTCCATAGTATTGTCCTCAAGTACATCGCCCTTGTATAAACCCTCTATATACTCCTTCCACCTTTCTGCTTTCCCTTCTTTGCTTAGAACTGGGTTTCCATCTGAGCTCTTGATATTAATACAAGTGGCTCTCTTTTCTCCAAAGGTCTCTTTAAATTTCCTGTAGGCATTATCTATCTTACCCCTAGTGAGACAAGCCTCTACATCCTTACATTTGTCCTCTAGCCATCCCTGCTTAGCCATTTTGCACTTCCTGTCGATCTCATTTTTGAGACGTTTGTATTCCTTTTTGCCTGCTTCATTTACTGCATTTTTATATTTTCTCCTTTCATCAATTAAATTCAATATTTCTTCTGTTACCCAAGGATTTCTATTAGCCCTCGTCTTTTTACCTACTTGATCGTCTGCTGCCTTCACTACTTCATCCCTCAGAGCTGCCCATTCTTCTTCTACTATATTTCTTTCCCCCATTCCTGTCAATTGTTCCCTTATGCTCTCCCTGAAACTCTGTACCACCTCTGGTTCTTTCAGTTTATCCGGGTCCCATCTCCTTAAATTCCCGCCTTTTTGCAGTTTATTCAGTTTCAATCTGCAGTTCATAACCAATAGATTGCGGTAAGAATCCACATCTGCCCCTGGAAATGTCTTACAATTTAAAACCTGGTTCCTAAATCTCTGTCTTACCATTATGTAATCTATCTGATACCTTTTAGTACCTCCAGGATTCTTCCAGGTATACAACCTTCTTTGATTATTCTTGAACCAAGTGTTAGCTATGATTATGTTGTGCTCTGTGCAAAATTCTACCAGACGGCTTCCTCTTTCATTTCTTTCCCCCAATCCATATTCACCTACTATGTTTCCTTCTCTCCCTTTTCCTACTGACTAATTCCAGTCACCCATGACTATTAAATTTTCGTCTCCCTTCACTACCTGAATAATTTCTTTTATCTCGTCATACATTTCATCAATTTCTTCATCATCTGCAGAGCTAGTTGGCATATAAACTTGTACTACTGTAGTAGGCATGGGCTTTGTGTCCATCTTCGCCACAATAATGCGTTCACTATGCTGTTTGTAGTAGCTAACCCGCACTCCTATTTTTTATTCATTATTAAACCTACTCCTGCATTACCCCTATTTGATTTTGTATTTATAACCCTGTAATCAGCTGACCAAAAGTCTTGCTCCTCCTGCCACCGAACTTCACTAATTCCCACTATACCTAACTTTAACCTATCCATTTCCCTTTTTAAATTTTCTAACCTACCTGCCCGATTAAGGGATCTGACATTCCACGCTCCGACCCGTAGAATGCCAGTTTTCTTTCTCCTGATAACGACGTCCTCTTGAGTAGTCCCCGCCCGGAGATCCGAATGGGGGACTATTTTACCTCCGGAATATTTTACCCGAGAGGACGCCATCATCATTTAATCATACAGTAAAGCTGCATGCCCTCGGGAAAAATTGCGGCTGTAGTTTCCCCTTGCTTTCAGCCGTTCGCAGTACCAGCACAGCAAGGCCGTTTTGGTTAGTGTTACAAGGCCAGATCAGTCAATCATCCAGACTGTTGCCCCTGCAACTACTGAAAAGGCTGCTGCCCCTCTTCAGGAACCACACGTCTGTCTGGCCTCTCAACAGATACCCCTCCGTTGTGGTTGCACCTACGGTACGGCTATCTGTATCGCTGAGGCACGCAAGCCTCCCCACCAACGGCAAGGTCCACGGTTCTTGGGGGGGGGGGAAGAGAATAGAAGCTTTCGAAATGTGGTGCTACAGGAGAATGCTGAGGATTAGATGGGTAGATCACGTAACTAATGAGGAGGTATTGAATAGGATTGGGGAGAAGAGGAGTTTGTGGCACTACTTGACTAGAAGAATGGACCGGTTGGTAGGACATGTTCTGAGGCGTCAAGGGATCACAAATTTAGCATTGGAGGGCAGCGTGGAGGGTAAAAATCGTAGAGGGAGACCAAGAGATGATTACACTACGCAGATTCAGAAGGCTGTAGGTTGCAGTAGGTACTGGGAGATGAAGAAGCTTGCACAGGATAGAGTTGCATGGAGAGCTGCATCAAACCAGTCTCTGGACTGAAGACCACAACAACAACAACAACAAGGAAAACTTTCTCATTACTCACACAAAAACAATTAAAACGGTTGCTCTTTTTATAACTTGTCACTTCATAAGTCTGTAATACAGGATACTCGGAATAATCAAACACCCGGAAGGAACCCTACATAGGTATATCATTAGGATGAAATAACAGAGTGAACCAGTTTCTTTAAAGTTAAAGAATGATTATTAAAACACAGTTTAAATGAATGGTTCACGCTGTACGAAAGTAAAAATTAAAAAAAAAATCATATCTGTTGCCTGTAGGCTTGGGTGTGGTGAACAGCTATGGCGGCTACACCACCCACAGTATGACCTGCAAGTATCTTGCTGTGTGTGCTCAATTTCTCTTCTTCGCGTCGTTCAATTTTACATACAGTATCCCAACAACTGGCAGCTATGCCGTAAGCCGTTTGCAGTCTCCATCCGAAGCGTTTGTGTTCAAATTTGCAGTCAAAGTTTCGCCTGCTCCACAAAGGTGTTGCCTCAGTCTCTGCTTTCTACAGACTGCGTGACTTACTTCCCGCGCTTGCTCTACGTAGCCAATTCGCCAATTCGCCCTTACCACCTTTCCCGCTCCCCAAGAGCCGGTTTCGTTTCCAACAAAAGCACACTGGCTTTTACATAACTCCTATTTCTTACATTATTCCTAAGCGCGACCATTTCTTACAATTGTCAAATTTACATCAACATGAAAAGTTTAACCACACAAATATTTTAAATAGAAAATGTGATCAGAAAATTATTTAACGTAATAAACAATTGACACAGAATTTTACATACATTACTCACATACAGTACAAAGAACTTCAGCTTCCAGTACAGCACACTTTACGTGTACAGAAAATATAGTGTGAATGTGCGAAAATTTTAAAGCAAAATATTACAAAAATTTAGATGAACCATAAACAAATATTGTTATAGTATTCCACGACTTTTGTAATACCAGTGTCTTCCTTCGTCGTCGGCGTTGTTGTTGTTGTTGTTGCCGTGAGGCACAGTTATATCAAGAGGGAAGGCGCGCCGATCTTAGAGCACGAGATATGATGACCTTAAGTCACTGACAACACACAACGGTCACGGTAGCACCAGATTCCAGAATAGCTGCAGTAGTTAAGATCTACGAACTACCCCCTCTTGACCAGGTCCCCAAAACTTAACTCGTAACGAGATCCCTTCGAAGCAAATTGTCATAACGATCGTCTATAAAGGCTTCGTACAACGATAAGAAATGTTACAGTTTATGGAATAACAACAGATATGACCAAACTGTCTTGTTTCTTCTGTTTTATTTAACGTAACTTTGTTCACAGTTTTATTTCGCATTCACCACTCACTCACCCTCTGATGTGGAGTATATGCGAGTGCCTGAACGGAACTCCCAAGTTCCAACAGTTTTGGTTGCTAGACGCCAGCAGTCAATGGTAATGATAACAGTATTTTGTAATTGACTCTTCTAGGTTAGCCACCGCCCTACACGAATGTTTGTTAGGCGTAAGACAATTACGCACTTTTCTCTCCGGTCCGCAATTATTTAGGGTTCGCGTAAAAGTTAACGTTTTTCTCCTTTTCATAAATTGGAGCCCGCTCTCCGCGAGATATATATATATATATATATATATATATATATATATATATATATATATATATAAACCGTCTCAATACCGCGTCCCTCGTGAGATGCGTATAGACTTATCCCGGAATTCACCGCCCTGTAGGTGTACTCAATTTAATGACCACACTTCGCTGTCCGCGATTTCGTGTAACTAAATCCCCGTTTGTTACTCTGATCGTATACCGCAGTTATTTGATACTCACCCCTATATTTTTTCACTACGCACAATTAGCACTCCTTTCCTTTATTATTTCTAAGAGTAAACGAAAAAAAAAAATGACGCCATATCATCGGCTTCGTCGATATAGAGCAAAACACCTCAATATCCCCAATTTTACCTCTTCTTATAGGATCGGCTACCTTACTCATTAATTTACTACATATTATTTCCAGTAACACTAAACAGGTATCGCCGTTATATTTTAATTGTATTCAAAAGCATGTTGTTGTTATTATTATGACCGACCAAATCGTAACAAATCGCGCGGCGTGCGTTTTTAACGATAGCTTTACACTCGCCCAACCTTTATTCGTGCAATATGATATATAGAGACAGGACCGAAAGATCGATCTCTCTAGCGTAACCGATAGAGGCAAATACGCTATTCAGGTTCCGTTACATCTATCTTGAATCGTATTGTTACAAGTGTACTGCATCCACAATTTTTATTATAAGACTGGCATATAACTTACGGAATAGCAATGCGTTTTAAAAATTGTCACATGTAATTTACATACCAACTTCATAGACAAATACTTCACATATCTATATGGACAAGTACTTCGTATCGTATTCGTGCAGCATGTAGTATACATGTCAGCTGCATATTATTGCAGCTTACTCATTGAAAAATCGTTTCAATAAAGACATGTTGCTGTTCAGTAATACATCGTCTGGCGTGACAGTCTTCGCCATTCCACTTTCGCAACAACTTCGTTGGAAAGAAGCCTGCTGCGCCATCTTTGGAACGGCGTCCAACTTCACCATGGCAACCAGTGGTTCCAAATGGTTCACTACCAGGCCTTGAGAGAGCAACCCATGTACTGCTAAACCGAAGTTCATTTATCCTACATATTTAAATATTTTTAACGCTTCCTAATTGACAATAGCTGTGTAATAAGCTAAGTTTTGTGTTTTATTTATTTTTAATTCTTGACAATGATCTTTTAACTGAGAAATTTTAAATTGTAATTCGACTTATAACTCATTGGTTAGTAATGACATCATGCAGTCAGAAGTGGGCGGAGCCTCCATTATATATAGTAAGACGTGCACTGGTTTCTCCAGTAGTAATTCTCCAACGGAAAAAGGTTGCTACTCAATGGTAATTCATCGTTTTATAGCTTTATAACTTTATGTATTTTCCTTAATGTTTGTAGCCCTCTAATTGAAGCTTTGTATACAACTTGTAGGTCTGAAGATGACCACAGTAGTGGTGGAAACCGGCCACCTTGATAAATAAATCGTGATCAAGACCGTTTTTAATAGTAAATATTTCTATTATTCGTTGGAGTTATATTTCGTGCAGGGGAGCTAAACTGCCTTCTTTGTCAGGCATTCCCAAAGAATGGTGAAAACACAATTTTTCGCTCCAGTTCGCAATTGGGGACACCGTATTGGAGGCTGTTGGCTTCCGTTGAACACAGGTGCACTGGGGCCGCGTGTTATCTGTAGAACACACACACACAGACACACACACACACATACACACATTGACACCCCTAAGGACTGTGTGGCCTACATACGCCGGCCGGATGAAAAGGATTTCGCCGACGGCCGCAATGCCTCCAGCTTTCAAAGGCGCCGGTCTCATCTCGTGTAGGGAGGGGGTGGAAACAACCCTCTCGGGAAGCAACCGCCGTGTCTGGCGCAAAAATCTCACCGCAGCGCCTCCGTCTGATACTAAGGGATGGGCGGAAGAGAGGGTTGGGAGGGGGGGGGGGGCTGCGAATATCCACCCCCACCTAGTACGGGGGTGTATCAAAGATCTCGCGCGGTAGAAAGCGAGAAAAGTCGGCCGCGAGTTCTCTGCCGACTCCGCCAGCAGCGTACAAGGGACTGAATGAACGTCGACGGTAAAAGAGTCATTTCTTAAATAAACACGCACTTAAATAAACACACAGTGTGCGTGTGGTCTTGCGAATACTTACGTCTGTGTCGTGTCCATTCGCATGGTCTTTTTTTTTTTTTTTTTTTTTTTTTTTTTTTTTTTTTTTACCTCCAAGGTCGCATAAATAATTACACTACCGGCCATTAAAATTGCTACACCGCGAAGATGACGTGCTAGAGACCTGAAATTTCTTGAGACCCGAAATTTAACGACCGGAAGAAGATGCTGTGACATGCAAATGATTAGCTTTTCAGAGCATTCACAGGAGGTTGGCGCCAGTAGTGACACCTACAACGTGCTGACATGAGGAAAGTTTCCAACCGATTTCTCATACACAAACAGCAGTTGACCGGCGTTGCCTGGTGAGACGTTATTGTGATGCCTCGTGTAAGGAGGAGAAATGCGTACCATCACGTTTCCGACGTCGATAAAGGTCGGATTGTAGCCTATCGCGATTGCGGTTTATCGTATCGCGACATTGCTGCTCGCGTTGGTCGAGATCCAATGACTGTTAGCAGAATATGGAATCGGTGGGTTCAGGAGGGTAATACGCAACGCCGTGCTGGATCCCGACGGCCTCGTATCACTAGCAGTCGAGATGACAGGCATCTTATCCGCACGGCTGTAACGGATCGTGCAGCCACGTCTCGATCCCCGAGTCAACAGATGGGGACGTTTGCAAGACGACAACCATCTGCACGAACAGTTCGACGACGTTTGCAGCAGCACGGACTATCAGCTCGGAGACCGTGGCTGCGGTTACCCATGACGCTGCATCACAGACAGGAGCGTCTGTGATGGTGTACTCGACGACGAACCTGGGTGCACGAATGGTAAAACAATTTTTTCGGATGAATCCAGGTTCCGTTTACAGCAACACGATGGTCGCATCCGTGTTTGGCGACATCGCGGTGAACGCACATTGGAAGCGTGTATTCGTCATCGCCATACTGGCGTATCACCCGGCGTGATGGTATGGGGTGCCACTGGTTACACGTCTCGGTCACCTCTTGTTCGCATTGACGGCACTCTGAACAGTGGACGTTGCATTTCAGATGTGTTACGACCCGTGGCACTACCCTTCGTTCGATCCCTGCGAAACCCTACATTTCAGCAGGATAATGCACGACCGTATGTTGCAGGTCCTGTACGGGCCTTTCTGGATACAGAAAATGTTCGACTGCTGCCCTGGCCAGCAGATTCTCCAGATCTCTCACCAATTGAAAACTTCTGGTTAATGGTGGCCGAGCAACTGGCTCGTCACAATACGCCAGTCACTACTCTCGATGAACTGTGGTATCGTGTTGAAGCTGCATGGGCAGCTGTACCTGTACACGCCATCCGAGCTCTGTTTGACTCAATGCCCAGGCGTATCGAGGCCGTTATTACGGCCAGAGGTGGTGGTTCTGGATACTGATATCTCAGGATCTATGCACCCAAATTGCGTGAAAATATAATCACATGTCAGTTCTAGTATAACGTACTTGTACAGTGAATACCCGTTTATCATCTGCATTTCTTCTTGGTGTAGCAATTTTAACGGCCAGTAGTGTACTTATTTTTCACTATCGGTTTCGACAGGCTTTGCTATCATCTTCTAGTCTTAAAAAATATTTTTGTTACAAAACGTGTAATTTGTGAGTTGGAACATCATTCCAAGCTGTCACATTAGCAGATAAAACGTAGCACATTATGCAACTGATTGTCAAAAATAAAAATAAAAACTGTAAATCAAAAAGCATCTTGCGCATATTGCCAAGTCCTCGAGTGTATGTATTCTGATGCCGGAGGTTCGACTCTTCCCTTGAGCATGGGTGCGTGTGTTGTCCTTAGCGTAAGTTAGTTTAAGTTATGTTACGTTGTGTGCAAGCGTAGGGACCCATCACTCGTCCCATAAGGACTTACCACAATTTTCCAATTGCCTTCTATGTGGCTTCACATAGAGCAGTTAAGTCTTGTGGTATATGCAGTGTGATTCACGAAGATACGCAAATATTTTAGTATGTTATTATACAAGTAAAACTAAAGAAAAAAGTTCATATAAACACAGGTACGAAAATGTTTAGTTACGGAGCTATGGCTAGTAAAAGATTTTGCCTGAAATTTAGCAACTTCGCTGATATGAAGCCATAGCAAAACTGTAGGAGGTGAAGGTAAAGCACGATTTCCATTTTGTTGTTGTTGATCTGGTGAGTCTAATAAAAAGTGTCCCAGAGGTGTATCTGCAGTAGTTCTCCACAACATCCAGATAAGCAAAGAAGTAATTTCGTAAAAAATTTTTAATTTATTATTACTTGGCCCAATTTGTTTTTTAAATCCCAGACAATTGCGCAAAATTTTCAACACAAGTTGTAGAGAATTTAATTTTGGAAAAATGATGCTAATAAAGTTAACTGAAACTGTATGAATGCGTCAGATAATGTGCTTTTATTAATACCACAGCACACGTGAATTCATGTTAAACCGACAAAAAACAAAGCTCAGTGTTAAAAAAGTTGTGTAGTGTACATACAATTTCACAATACAGTCACAATAAATGCTGAAAAATGTTTCCACCGAGTTCAATGAATTTAGTTGCACGTGTATGAACAGATTTTGTTGCTCGAAAAAAAAAAAAATGGTTCAAATGGCTCTGAACACTATGGGACTTAACATCTGTGGTCATCAATCCCCTAGAGCTTAGAACTACTTAAACCTAACTAACCTAAGGACATCACACACATCCATGCCCGAGGCAGTATTCGAACCTGCGACCGTAGCGGTCCCACGGTTCCAGACTGTAGCGTCTAGAACCGCACGGCCACACCGGCCGGCTTAGTTGCTCGTTTCAGTTTCACAGGTTTGTTCTTAATTTCGTATGACAGTCTTTCCTTCTCTGGATGTTGTGGAAAACTACTGCAGATACACGTCTGGGACATGTTTTATTAGATTCACCAGACCAATAACAACAAAATAAATGGAAATCGTGCTTTACTTTAACCTCGTACTGTTTTGCGATGGCATCACATTAGCGAAGTTGCAAAATTTCAGGCAAAATCTTTTATTAGCCGTAACTCCGTAACGAAACATTTGCTGACCTATGTTTATATGAACTTTTTTATTCAGTTATACTTGTAGAATAACATATTTGCGTATGTTCATGAATTATACTGTATACAGACATGGCAATGTGCACAAGCTCCTTTTTGATTGTAAATGTTTGTTTATTTTTGACAAACAGTTGCACATGTGCTACATTTTATCTATTAACATGACAACTTGACGTGAGGTTCCAACACGCAGTGAGCACGTTTTGTAGCAAAATTTTTTCACGACCAGCTGATGATAGCGAAACCTGCCGAAACTGTCGAAAATAAATACGTATTTATGCGATCTTGGTTATAAAACCTATTTTACCAAGTAAAACAGATCGCTCCTTCTCATTTCTCAATATGAGGAATTTCATATTTTTTAAAAAAATTATCCGATACAATCGCATGACCTGTTTCCACTGTAGCAAACGGCGGTATTCAGATGATTTCTTGCAGAGAAGAGCCATTTGTTCTGTTGTTGTGACCGGTCATCTAAATAGACAGTTGTGACTGCGTACGGAAATTTAAAAAAATTGTACAGTGAGGGCCGACTTCTCTCGAAAATACTTTACGTACTTTCAGATAGGCAATTGAGATGTGTTGGCGGAAAATGTTACGTCTACCGTGGATAGAAAGAGGAACCAATGCTTCCGTTGTAGAAGAACGTAGCATCAAAATTAGTTTATCTTCCCGTGTCAACCAAAGGTACTTGCGATTTCTTGGGTATGTTTTGAGATGTGAAGGGGCTAATTTGGAAAGGTGGGCATATAGAGGGTGAGTCACCTAACATTACCGCTGGCTATATTTCGTAAACCACATCAAATACTGACGAATCGATTCCACAGACCGAACGTGAGGAGAGGGGCTAGTGTAATTGGTTAATACAAACCATAAAAAAATGCACGGAAGTATGTTTTTTAACACAAACCTACGTTTTTTTAAATGGAACCACGTTAGTTTTGTTAGCACATCTGAACATATAAACAAATACGTAATCAGTGCCGTTTGTTGCATTGTAAAATGTTAATTACATCCGGAGATATTGTGACCTAAAGTTGACGCTTGAAACCTCCGGCGTTCAGATGCGTGTTGTAACAAACAGCTGCAACATACATCGCGTTTCTACAGAATGATCGCCAACGTTGCTCGAAAATGTCCCACTGGAAACGCGTCGACGTATGTGGTATCAGCATGATGGTGCACCTGCACATTCCGCAATTAACACTAGGCTGACCCTTGACAGGATGTTCGACGGGCGTTTCATAGGACGTGGAGGACGCGTAAATTGGCCAGCCCGTTCTCCTGATCTTACACCTCTGGACTTCTTTCTGTGGGGTACGCTGAAGGAGAATGTGTACGGTGATGTGCCTACAACCCCAGAGGATATGAAACAACGTATTGTGGCAGCCTGCGGTGACATTACACCAGATGTACTGCGGCGTGTACGACATTCGTTACGCCAGAGATTGCAGTTGTGTGCAGCAAATGATGGCCACCACATTGAACATCTATTGGCCTGACATGTCGGGACACACTATTCCACTCCGTAATTGAAAACTGAAACCACGTGTGTGTACGTGTACCTCACCCCTCATGGTAATGTACATGTGCGTCAGTGAAAAAGACCAATAAAAAGGTGTTAGCATGTGGACGTAATGTGCTGTTCCAGTCTCTTCTGTACCTGAGGTCCAGCACCGTTCCCTTTGGATCCCTACGTAATTCGGTGCTCTCTGATACACACGATCGAACAGCGGAGGAGTGGTACTCAAGCGTCAACTTTAGGTTACAATATCTCCGGGTGTAATTAACATTTTACAATGCAACAAACGGCACTGATTACGTATTTGTTTATATGTTCAGATGTGCTAGCAAAACAAACGGGCTTCCATTTAAAAAAAAGTAGGTTTGTGTTAAAAAACATACCTCCGTACATTTTTTTATGGTTTGTATTAACCAGTTACACTAGCCCCTCTCCTCACGTTCGGTCTGTGGAATCGGTTCGTCAGTATTTTATGTGGTTTACGAAATATATCCAGCGGTAATGTTGGTGACTCACCCTGTATAGGTGGATTGGACGTTTATTTGTGGATATTTTCAGAATGGCTGGAAAAATGGAAATAAGCATACGGCATCGTCGGCCGGGAGTCCCCCATTCGGGTGAGTTCGGCCGCCGAGGTGAAGTATTTTGAAATGTATTACTATCTTTACGAGGTTTCTCATCGAGCCATATACGTTATCTCGCATTTCTAGCTGCTTCTCTCACACAAATAATGATAAAAATTCAGAAATTCAGGGTCACCACCAGCCAAAGCCCTTCCTAACCATTTAGAAAAAAAAACGGAACTGGAAAACTATTAGTTTAATTACTTAAATAATTTAGTTACAAGTAAGCAAATTTCATAAGTAGCCAGATAAATAGCACTCCATGTCGTGCATGAAGCAAGTTGATTAATTCAGGATCGGAAATCGGAGTAAGTGGGTAAGATAAACACCTCAGAATTTATCTTTCACGTAAATTATTTATTGTATCTGAGTATTTGGTTGCACATTCTAACTACACGTAATTGTTGCCTGACTAGAAATATTAAGTAAGAATTACGTGAGAATGTAACAGAGCACAATTTAACTACAGCAAGGAGAAACACAAAAAAAAAAAAAAACGGGGGTGGGAGACAATGATGCTGTCAGCTCCTTTCCATTCATACCATAAAAATATCTCAGAGCGACTCGCATTACGATTCTACACATTCACTATTCTGGACAGAGGTTTAACCAATGCACGAGGTTGTGCGATAATTATTGCTGCGGCCGAACTAGAGCACGTGGTGCATTCCGAATCAAACTGTTGTGCTGCTTTGTAGAAAGCGCACGGAAGAACAGATATTCCTGCAGAAATCACAGTTCGTTAAACAAGCAAACTGTTAAAATAAAGCCTATTGTGGTGCCGTGGTGGACCAGAAGGGTCATTGAGTACCAGACACGTGCCACAAAATCATCGACACACAACGACAAAAGCAATTTCCACAAAATATAAGATTAAAAATCATACTCACTTCGACACAGTATTACACTCACGTACGGTTGAAGTGATCCTAACTAGCTTTTCCTAATCAGATTTACCGTTTGACATTCTACTTCATCGTTGTTAAAATGAACGAATAACTTCCACACTCTTAACTCAGACACCCAAAAATAGTCTATTTAAAGCAATATAATTGTGGCACATTCGGAAAAATAACTCGCTTCAGTTAAGCTGAAGTTCTTAAGTATTTCAGCAGTTAAACATAACGAAGTCCTATCTCAACCTGCTTCCTATCACCTGAAACCCCCCTTAAGAGCTACGATCCGTACTCACCAAGCGTTCACCAAAGAGTGCCCCTTTCTGTTTAGAGATTACCTAGCTCCCCGAGCAGCGGAAGCTACCAGAGGGGTAGCCGTCCGTCCCCAACCCCCATGGAGGTAAGAATAAGGGGAGATGGCGCTACGTATCCCAGCCGTACTGCGTTTTGAAGCCATGGGGGCGTGGCTCGCTGCCATGACACTCTGACCGAAACATTGCCAGTGTGCTATAGCGCTGCGTCTATTACAGTCGCTAATTGCACCATATACGCATCTAACGTCATCAGATTGGTTGTTTCAAAGTTTTTGTTTAAAATAAAATCTCGTAAAGGCGAAATTCCGCGTTTCTCCTCATTAAAAATAGTTTTTAATGTAATATCACGAATAGCTAGTCTTCAATGTAAACGATACGATTTTGTTAATTCAGTAATAAACGTGTATCACAAACTAAATAATAGAAACTGAAAACTAAGTTAGCTATACCCTCCCTCCAAAGCCCCATAAATACATCTTGTTTGTAATACATACTGGAACATTTCAGTTACGTTACACTACATTGTTCATTACGACCAATATTTACTGAAATACGGTACACAGAATGGCAAACCTACACAGTGTCCTGTTTAGGCCTGTACTTTACGCCAGTTAATGTAGTGTTAGCTTTTAATTTGGTACACGATGAAGACAAAGTGAGTTACTCAACACTTGGATTATCGACGATACGTACGTATTATACTGAAACGTGTACTTGAAAACTAGGAATTTAATTCTTTGAATTAACATACCTTTTGCAAATGTTTTGGGTGAGTAGGGAAAACTGAAGGTACAGCATTTTCTCGGAGCCTTACTGTTGAAAGGGAAGTTCGGTCAATGTCCTCTTCTCGGAAATGCTGAGAACATATAGTGCTCCATTTAGACGCACGCCAATTCTTCCTCCCCACGGCATTCTCCCACAGAGCTTTCCGACTTTCATTTTTAGGAAATCTAAAATCATACAGGAGAAAAACACGCTATAGTACAAGTACAGACGTAGCACACGCTCGTTCACAATGAAGTTGTAAAACCACACTTAACGAGACAACTCACACACGAAATGTTATTCCTTTCGATTTCGCATAACAATCAGAAGGATTCGTACATCCGAACATCACGCAAGTCACCATAATAGCGCAAAATCCTTCCAAAAGCGAGCGACAAGCCTATGCACACAAGCTTACAGCAGCAATGTTTTGGTCGGACTGAGATAGATGGCTACCCTCGGCTTCACATGGCTTCGCAGCTGTGACGTCACGGCGTCTCCCTCTATTCTTACCTCCATGCCAAGCTCACACAAAAAAAAACAGCCTTCGACACAGCCCTCGACTAAGATGGGTAAACCTCTCTATTCAGGTATTGTAAACCTCAGTTGGTCATCCTGTGCTCTCCTTCGAACGAGAAGCAACATCGTCTGCTCCCAGCAGACGATGACCAACTCGGCGTTTGCCACAAAGCAAAACCGAAACCCCACATTAAAAACACACGCATAATAATCAACATACCGTATTTGAGTGCTCAGTCTTTCTGGAAGTGTTCAGGAATTGAGCTAAAATCAGGTAGTAAAGCGGATAACTTGAACCGAATTCGACAAGCGTCTTATGAAACGACTTCGCAGAGACGTTTCAACTTACTGGAGTCGACGCCACATTGGGCGACTTGCGCTTCGGAGATGAGGACAACACAACACCCAGTCCGTGAGCGGAAAAAAAAAAAAAAAAAAAAAAATCTCCTGTCCCAGCCGAGAATCGAACCCGGGCCTCTTGGCGTGGCATTCCGCCGCGCTGACCACTCTTTTTTTGTTTTGTTTTGTATTTCTCATTTTTGTACGTTTTCGTTCGTTGTATCTGCTCGGGGGGGACGTCGGAAGACACCCGCGTCAGTTCGTCGTTGATCCATTTACTCAGTTTTTACCACTCAGCTGACGGGTGCGGACAGAATGATTGGAAATTTCGTGTTGCGAGAGCGAATAGTCGCGTGTGACACCTGTGGAACAGTTGAAATCGCAGTGGCAGTAGTATCTGTGGTAGAGATGGGCAAACTGAAACATGTAACTGTTTCGAAACAAATGTAACAGTACAATGAAATGTTTCGATACGCTGTTTCGAAACAGTGAAACAGTTTGTGTTTTGTAATCTAATAAACCTACACATTTTATCATCTTGAATGTCTACTGTATAAGTATGTCCACATAAACACAAATGAGTTGCGAGAGCGCTAATCATATCGCAGAAAGCATGAAACTATCACTTAGGCGTCTTGGCAGTTTCGTATTTCGTGCAGCGAATGCGCTGCTTTCGTGTCGTGTGACTTTCATACTTTTCAGTCGGCTGAGGACAGCCATAGCTGAAGACAGAACAACCACCACGAACGGTACTGGAGGTGGGAGCAAACTGCAGAAACAACGGATATGCTACTGGGATTCCCACATTCCGTTAGTATGGATAATACATCGATCCTGCTAATTTACATGCACACAAAGGGAATCATTGTGGATAATAGGCACCGTGACTATAGACTCACAAATAATTCGAATAAATAACAAACTATAATAGAAAAAATTTTGACTTTCAAGGTGTTTCGAACCGTAACTATAAATTCACCATGCTTCCTAGTCCTTCCCGTTCACCATTACACTATCAGTGATATGTCTAACAGATTGCTTGCAATTATACCTACATCAAATTTACGTATATGTCTAATAACTGTCACTCTACGCCTTTTTTTTATTCAAAATGTTGTAGGCTTACTTGCGTTTCTTAATATGATTACTGTACATGAACAGAGAAGCGTATGTTATAAAAAAAAGTGTAATTTAACTGAATGATTTTCACATATTTATTTTGAATGTGAATAGTATGCATTGTTTTATTGTTTGGTTAGTGTTCATAAAGCAGATGTTACGCCATTTCGAAATAGGACAGTCAGCTAGAAACGAGGCTTTACTTTCGGATATCTGAAGCTTCATGCTATTGCTTGTCAAAAAGATTTCGACACTCTTGAAAGTGTTTCATGAAGTGGTATGTTGTGTTTCAGTACCTGTGCCGAGCCCGAATCTCGTCCGACACAGAGCGGAATGAAACACCACTGTTTCGAAACAGTCAACCACAGCCGTTCCGAAACACTGAAACAGTTCCACGTATCGATACACTGTATCGAAGCATAGAAACAGTGGCCAAGTCTAATCTGTGGACTTGTGTATCACGGTCTCGGCTGTTCTAGGACGGAGGTCACTCGAGTGCTACCCCAGGGCGGCGCAGAAAGCGATGCGCAGAAAGCAACGTGTTTTCTCAGTTGTGCGCATGACGTCACGGTGGAAGCAGCTGTGCCAAACAGTACACAGTTCGAATTGTGTGTTGTTTTGTGTTTGAAGGAGTATTGTGACTGAGTTCTTTCTTCTGAGGTACTCAGTCAACAACGGAAACATTCGGAATTCAGGAGTGTTAACGGTTTTTGCTGTAACTGATATTTGATTCGGAACTGAAATAGTTAGCGATAGTGGACAGAGGGATAAACATCGTGTTTGCCAGCTCTATAGTTTATGGTTCGTCCTGTGAAATTCTTATTGGAGAATCTGCAAGTGAGTGAGAAAATTAATTTTTACAATGCCAGGCTGTGCTGTAACGGGCTGTTTTTCCTACAATTGGAGCACAAAGGGAACTGACGTAATGTATCACAGTTTCCCGCGTAACGAAACATTACAAAAACTGTGGTTGTCGAAATGTTGTGGGAAAGACAGTGTAAATGTTGCGCATGCAAGAATATGTTCTCGCCATTTCGCAGAAACAGATTACTTAAGGGATTTACAGTCTGAATTGCTTAATTTGTCCCGAAAAAGAATGCTCAAGCCAGATGCAGTTCCTTCGCGCAATTTGCCGTGCAGTAGTGCGACTGTCAATGTGTCACCCGCAACAGAAGACAGAACCAAACGGTATAAGAAACGAGAACTACATAAGAGATCTCTGGAAACTCTGGAAAAGCTGTCACCAAATAAGAAGCATCGTAGTAAGAGCACATGTACAGATGACAGTTTTTTTTTTCAGAGACAGATAAAGTTACTTTGATGAATACTATAGCGGCTTTAGGAAGAAAGAATCCTGTTTTTACAAACAAGTGTGTGCAACTTCGAGCTGTTAAGTAAATTCATTTCAATGCGATTAAATGAATAGTTTCTGATTGATTTGAGCCGAGGTTTCGAATTTCAAGTGTGTGTCAGTGTGGTTGTGATCTGACATTTTACCGATGTGTGAGGCATAAGCTGCGAAAGAATATAACTCATCAGTTTTAACTGTAATATTTTAGCAGCAGAAAAGCAGTTTAGACATCTCAATTCTGGTATAAACAAAATCTTCCGCCAAAAACTTGACGTAAACGCGCATGCCGTGTCGTCTGCTTGTGAGCGCTTGCTCCCACGCTGACGTCACTAGGCCAGCCAATGGCAGAGCAGAGCGCTTACTGACCAACCTTATTATTTAGTAACCTTGAGTGCTAGTGTAAGCTGGCAGATCGTAGCGTGCGTATTCGAGGAGGATTTTGCTGAAGAAAGTTGTTCGGAATTATTAATATGATCGAAGGACTTGCAGACGCAACATTTATGGAACACAGAGAATGGATCTGGATTATGGATATGTTTTTAATGTACAATTTTTACTGGCGCGGTGTTGGCGATCGCCGCCACAGAACAGTCTTCCACCCCACCTCAGTTCAGGTCATTTCAGTTTAATTCGTTTCAATTCACGTAGTCGTAAAAGCACTCACTGCCGTGTAGGACTTTTGGAAAGAATGCAAAGTTTTTGGTTTCCTGTGAGTTTTATGTTCTTATGAGATGAGAGTTTAAAATACGACATTGTCATTATGATGAACAGATTAATATTTTCATTTTTCAAGTAAAAAGTTTTTTTTATTTGTATGAGAAAATCACCGCACTCTTTCTCCCAGTAGTTTAGTTTTACTTCAGCACGTTTTAGCCATCGTGATTTCTTCGTGCTGTGCTGTTGCCGCTGATTATGCTGTAATTTTTGGACTGAGATCCTTTTCATTTTTTGGTCGTTCCTTCCTTTCTCATCTGACGTTTCCATTGCGCATTTTCTTTGCAATTAAGATTTGCAATTGGCCAGTCAACAGTGTGGGTTTCATAGTACGGCTACGTAATAAGTGTTTCAGTATTTTTTTCTTTCTTTCGTCGGCAGTGCACACTTTGATTTTGGTACTGCTTTTTGAGTAACAGTGCTTATTTCATTTCCTGCCCAGTTACTAGTGTCTTTATGTAAATGTGTGCACTGTGAAACGCTGTTCGCAGTAGCAAGTTCAGTTCGACCTTCTTATAACAGAGGGCAGTACATTCAGTTTTGAGTATAAAGCAGGCAGACATTTTAATACTCTCGATGGAACGATCGAGTCGCAGCTTATAACTTTCACTGATGAAAATACTAACCCGTTGATTATAATTACAATGCTGCACTTTAAGCTCGTATATCACAAGAAGATAAAACTCACAGAAAACCCGGAAGTTTACTTTCTTTTCAAAAGTCTTACAATAAAATTATTCTACGATTCTCCAGATTGAATATAACTGAAATTACATAAACTGAGGTAGTAAAGGGGATTGTTCTGTGGCAAGAATCGCTAACATTATCATTACGCGCCAGCAATAATTACTGCCTTAAAAACATACACGTAATGCAAATCGATTCCCTGTAACCCATAAATACTGCGTCTGTAAGTCCTTCCATCGAATTAATAATTCTTAATAATTTTCTCCAGCAAAGTCCTCCTCCAATATGCACTACGCTAAAAGTTCAGCCAGCTTACTCCACGTGCAACACTGCGATTAGTCTCCGCTCTGCAACAGCTGAGGCACAGATACACAAGTTCAGAGATAACTACTGTCTCTGCCGTAAGTCGACTGTTCCACAGACGTCAGAAGCGACTGCTTCGCTCCAGTAACATGAAAATTCCACTCATCCTGAAACCACCCACAAATTAATGTCCAGTCCTCCTGTATATGTCCCCCTTTCATCATCTTCCAACACAATATCAAAGGCAGAAGGCCGTGAGGAAGAACAGCAGCTAGGTTGTTGGATCAAGTGAGGAAGATTACCGGCCTGTCTCTTCACGTTACACTAAGGAGAGCTGAAAGTCACTGTGGATGTAAATGTCTAGCCGAAGATATAGCTACTTACGAAAATGAAGAAATGGGGTCATTACACCCAGCAGTGAGTGGACCCACTAATGATGAAGAAGACAGGAAGAAGACAGAAGAAAAGTTGGACTCGATGGAAGAGGTAGGTGACTCAGTATTACTTTGGAAGGCTTGAGGTTGAATACGGCGGAAGGGAATACATAAGACTCCACCGAAATTTCTAAAATCATTGGGGAAATTGGGTGTTGTGATCTTCAGTCCAGAGACTGGTTTGAGGCAGCTCTCCATGCTAATCTATCCTGTGCAAGCCTCTTCATCTTCCAGTACCTACTGCAAAATATACATCCATCTGAATCTGCTTAGTGTATTCATCTGTTGGTCTCCCTCTATGATTTTTACCCTCCACGCTGCCCTCCAATACTAAATTGGTGATTCCTTGACGCGTCAGAATATGTCCTACCAACCGGTTCCTTTACCTAGTCAAGTTGTGCCACAAACTTCTCTTCTCCCCAATCCTATTCAATACTTCCTCATTAGTTATGTGATCTACCCATCTAATCTTCAGCATTCTTCTGTAGCACCACATTTCAAAAGCTTCTATTCTCTTCCTGCCTAACCTATTTATCGTCCTTGTTTCACTTCCATACATGGCTACACTCCATACAAATACTTTCAGAAACGACTTCCTGACACTTAAATCTATACTCGATGTTAACAAATTTCTCTTCTTCAGAAACGCTTTCCTTGCCATTGCCAGTCTACATTTTATATCCTCTCTACTTCGACCATCATCACTTATTTTGCTCCCCAAATAGCAAAACTCCTGTACTACTTTAAGTGTCTCATTTCCTAATCTAATTCCCGCAGAATCACCTGATATAATTCGACTACATTCCATTATCCTCGCTTTGCTTTTGTTGATGTTCATCTTATGTCCTCCTTTCAAGACATATCCACTCCGTTCAACTGCTCTTCCAAGTCCTTTGCTGTCTGTGACAGAATTACAATGTCATCAGCGAATCTCAAAGTTTCAATTTCTTCTCCATGGATTTTAATACGTACTCCGAACTTTTCTTTTGTTTCCTTCACTGCTTGCTCAATATACAGATTGAATAACATCGGGGATAGGCTACAACCCTGTCTCACTCCCTTCCCAACCACTGCTTCCCTTTCATGCCCCTCGATTCTTATAACTGCCATCTGGTTTCTGTACAAACTGTAAATAGCCTTTCGCTCCCTGTATTTTACCCCTGCCACCTTTAGAATTTGAAAGTGAGTATTCCAGTCAACATTGTCAAAAGTTTTCTCCCAGTCTACAAATGCTAGAAATGTGGGTTTGCCTTTCCTTAATCTTCCTTCTAAGATAAGTCGTAGGGTCAGTATTGCCTCACCTGTCCGAACATTTCTACGGAATCCAAACTGATCTTCCCCGAGGTCGGCTTCTACCAGTTTTTCCATTAGATACAGTTAATTGGAAATACGATGACTGACACAATGAATGTTCCATTTGTACTGCATCGCACACAATGTGTTGAAACTGACGGCCATCAACCTCATTGTAAAGCACGACATCGGCGAACAAGATCGCGATGCATCCTGACAAATATCCCTGGTGTGTTTCGAATCACGTTGCAGGCAGCTCCAATTATGGCAAGTAATTCCATCTCCGTATCCACTGGCGTTTCATTCACAAGTGACTTTAGACATCCCCATAGGAAATAATCAAGGGGGTGCTCTTCCGATGATCTCGCACGCCTCGGAATAGGACCTCTCCTTTCAGTTCAGCGACCAGGAAAGACTCGAACCCGGGACCTTTGCCTCGCTGCCGGGAAGTTTCATATCAGCGGACGCACCACTGCAGAGTGAAAATCTCATTCTGGAAACGTCCCCCAGGCTGTGACTAAGCGACGTCTCCGCGATATCCTTTCTTTCAGGAGTGCTAGTCCTGCAAGGTTCGCAGGAGAGCTTCTGTAAAGTTTGGAAGGTAGGAGACGAGATACTGCCGGAAGTAAAGCTGTAAGGACCGGGCGTGAGTCGTGCTTGGGCAGCTCAGATAGCAGAGTACTTGTCCGCGGAAGGCAAAGGTCCCGAGTTCGAGTCTCGGTCCGGTACACAGATTTAATCTGCCGGGAAAGTTTGAGGTAGAACTCTTGGATGAGCCTCAAGTACAGAAGGCTATTCAGATGGCCACGTAGAGGATACGGCCCAGTGAGATTGTCGCTTGCAATGCCGGCCCACATATCCACAGCAAAACGTACATCTACATCTATATCTACATACATACTCCGCAATCCACCATACGGTGCGTGCCGTAGGGTACCTCGTACCACAACTAGCATCTTCTCTCCCTGTTCCAAACAGAACGAGGGAAAAATGACTGCGTATATGCCTCTGTACGAGCCCTAATCTCTCTTATCTTATCTTTGTGGTCTTTCCGCGAAATGTAAGTTGGCGGCAGTAAAATTGTACTGCGGTCAGCCTCAAATACTGGTTCTCTAAATTTCCTCAGTAGCGATTCACGAAAAGAACGCCTCCTTTCCTCTAGAGACTCCCACCCGAGTTCCTGAAGCATTTCCGTAACACTCGCGTGATGACCAAACCTACCAGTAACAAATCTAGCAGCCCACCTCTGAATTGCTTCTATGTCCTCCCTCAATCCGACCTGATAGGGATCCCAAACGCTCGAGCAGTACTCGAGAATAGGTCGTATTAGTGTTTTATAAGCGGTCTCCTTTACAGATGAACCACATCTTCCCAAAATTCTACCAATGAACCGAAGACGACTATCTGCCTTCCCCACAACTGCCATTACATGCTTGTACCACTTCATATCGCTGTGCAATGTTACGCCCAAATATTTAATCGACGTGACTGTGTCAAGCGCTACACTACTAATGGAGTATTCAAACATTACGGGATTCTTTTTCCTATTCGTCTGCTTTAATTTACATTTATCTATATTTGGAGTTAGCTGGCATTCGTTACACCAATCACAAATCCTGCCCAAGTCATCTCGTATCCTCCTACAGTCACTCAACGACGACACCTTCCCGTACACCACAGCACCATCAGGAAACAGCCGCACTTTGCTATCCACCCTATCCAAAAGATCATTTATGTAGATAGAAAACAGCGGACCTACCACACTTCCCTGGGGTGGTGTGACTACTACAGCGTGGGGGATCGAAATACCGTCACGATCAAATTAGGCCTGGTCAGTAAACAGCACGCTCTGTAGGAAATCTGGTCCATCAGTCCATCGTTGGAGCAACCAGTGACACCCTGCGACCCTTGCTGCAAACTCAGTGACAAGCTCTCCACGGAATCGTCGTGGGTGATATGGGTGTAATTGTTGTTCGTGGAGTACTGGACACACGCTAGTACGTGCAGCGGCCATTTCACGTGCAACACGACGACTACTTGCAGTGGGGCTCCGCTGCAAAGCGTTCCGGGACCCCTTCGAGAAAGTAGCTTTGAAAAATTTGTCGAAGAAGGAAGAGTACGTAAAATGGAGAGAACACGTAGTATATCCAGGAAGATTTACAACAAAAGGTCTCTGTCTAAAAATTTGAAAATATAGCACTGAGACACAGTAGTGAAACCAAAATGTCTTCTGGCAAGTGAATGTTTAGTACTGAATTACAAATTATTCATACTTGATGTCCTAGGAAAAAGTAGAACTATTCAAAAATTATTTGGTCTGCTATGAAATACAGAGTTCTGGAAATTACGAAATACTGTAGAAGTATGTCGCAAAATACAAAACGTAACTGAAACGGTGCGAAAGACGGGACTGCTATTTCTTTCGACATGTATGAAGAATGAACGGCAAATGCGTTAACCAAACAGATTTTTAAATACCTTTGGGACAAGAAGTCGACAATACCCTGGATTCAAGAACTTAGGAAAGACTTGGAAAGAAACAGAAGAAATAAAAAAGATGCAACAGAAAGAGAGATTTCTAAGATTGTGTATTTGATTCGGAGGCAGGGCGCGGAACAGTGAGGTCTTGGTCCCATCGGATTAGGGAAGGATGGGGAAGGAAATAGGCCGTACCCTTTCAAGGGAACCATCCCGTCCTTTGCCTGAAGCGATTCGGGGAAACTGGAAAACCTGAATCAGGCTGGTCGGACTCGGGTTTGAACCGTCGTCCTCCCGCATGCGAGTCCAGATGTGCTAGCCACTGCGCCACCTCGCTCGGTAGAGATTTTGAAGAAGAAAGTGTGAAAAGTGAAAGCATTCCGAGGCTTTAGGGAGACGAAGGCAGGATGTGAAGAGAGAAAAAGGATAGATAGGGGGAAGACGAGAGAATATTGGAGGAACAAGAAACAAGAACGAAGGGGGGAAGCATTGAAATTGGCGGGTAGTTCTTTGATGACCCAAAAGGAAAAAGAACAACAGAGAATAAAATTATTTTTGTTGTTGTGGTCTTCAGTCCAGAGACTGGTTTCATGCAGCTCTCCATGCTACTCTATCCTGTGCAAGCTTCTTCATCTCCCAGTACCTACTGCAACCCACATCCTTCTGAATCTCCTTAGTGTATTCGTCTCTTGATCTCCTTCTACGATTTTTTACCCCTCCACGCTTCCCTCCAATACTAAATTGGTGATCCCTTGACGCCTCAGAACATGTCCTACCAACCGATCGCTTCTTCTAGTCAAGTTGTGCCACAAACTCCTCTTCTCCCCAATTCTATTCAATACCTCCTCATTAGTTATGTGATCTACCCGTCCAATCTTCAGCTTTCTTCTGTAGCACCACATATCTAAAGCCTCTATTCTCTTCTTGTCTAAACTATTTATCGTCCACGTTTCACTTCCATACATGGCTACACTCCATACAAATACTTTCAGAAAAGATTTCCTGATACATCTACACTCGATGTTAACATGTTTCTCTTCTTCAGAAACGCTTTCCTTGCCATTGCCAGTCTACATTTTATATCTTCTCTACTTCGACCACCATCAGTTATTTTTCTCCCCAAATAGCAAAACTCCTTTACTACTTTAAGTGTCTCATTTCATAATCTAATTCCCTCAGCATCACCTCATTTAATTCGACTACATTCCATTATCTTCGTTCTGCTTTTGTTGATGTTCATCTTATATTCTCCTTTCAAGACACTGTCCATTCCGTTGAACTGCTCTGGGAGGTCCTTTGCAGTCTCTGACAGAATTGCAATGTCATCGGCGAACCTGAAAGTTTTTATTTCTTCTCCATGGATTTTGATACCTACTCCGAACTTTTCTTTTGTTTCTTCCACTGCTTGCTCAATATAGAGATTGAATAACATCGGGGAGAGGCTACAACCCTGTCTCACTCTCTTACCAACCACTGCTTCCCTTTCATACCCCTCGACTGTTATAACTGCCATCTGGTTTCCGTACAAACTGTAAATAGCTTTTCGCTCCCTGTATTTTACCCCTGTCACCTTGAGAATTTGATAGAGGCTATTCCAGTCAACATTGTATGTATTGTATTGTATGTTAACCGGAGACCTAGAAACCACAGAGAGGCTCCGTCCCCGCCGCAGCCGCAGTGGTCCACAACCCCACGACGACTACCGCGGTCCACTTCACCCCTCCGCCGCCCCACACCGAACCCAGGGTTATTGTGCGGTTCGGCCCCCAGTGGACCCCCCAGGGAAAGTGTCACACCTCTTTGTTTGCGTGGTAGAATAATGGTGGTGTACGCGTACGTGGAGAACTTGTTTGCGCAGCAATGGCCGACATAGTGTAACCGAGGCGGTACAAGGGGAACCGACCCGCATTCGCCGAGGCAGATGGAAAACCGCCTAAAAACCATCCACAGACTGGCCGGCTCACCGGACCTCTACACAAATCTGGCGGGCGGATTCGTGCCGGGGACCAGGCGCTGCTTCCCGCCCGGGAGGCCGTGCGTTATGCTCGCTTTACACTAGCAAGTTGTTGCAGCAATTTACTTGCGCGGAGGAACTTGCCGCGCCATTTGCGAATGTAAACACATCGCCAAGTCGACTTGCGACCGTAGCAATTTATTGCGGAAGTGACTTGCTGCACGTTTTCCGCTTCCAGTGTGAACACGACGCGAGAAGTATCTGCGAGTAACTTGCAGCTTTTAGGGTGCATTTCTATTTCCTGCAAGTAGGAATCGCAAGTTATAGTAAGTGTGTCGTCTGCATAAGAGTCATATTTAACATTTTACTTAATGTAGTGACTTAATTTTATGCAACCATCTTACGTATTACATGCAAACAAATTTCAGAAATGGAGGAGAAACGGGAATGGATGAAGCAGGATAGAGAACATTTTATTGAAGCCGTGGAGAGCTACCCCGAAATATGGAACGTGCTAAACCCAGACTTTAAGGATAGAGTGAGGAAGATGAGCGCATTAAATGAAATCTCGTCGATAGTCGACACATCTATAAAAGAAGTACAGAGAAAGTAGCGTAACTTGAGGACACAACCCCTTTGCCACCTGCATCCACTCGCTTGTCGTTTTTAGGAGTCTAGAAAAAGACGATGTGTAATTATTACATGTTCTGTTTACTTAGCTTGTCGCTTTCCATTTCATGAGCATCAGAAAACAAAAACATTTTTATAAGCATATCATTTTGTAAAATGCAGTTTGTTTCAGTAAAAATTTAATTACATTGTTGTGTTTTCACATACCTTCAAATACACTCCTGGAAATTGAAATAAGAACACCGTGGATTCATTGTCCCAGGAAGGGGAAACTTTATTGACACATTCCTGGGGTCAGATACATCACATGATCACACTGACAGAACCATGGGCACATAGACACAGGCAACAGAGCATGCACAATGTCGGCACTAGTACAGTGTATATCCACCTTTCGCAGCAATGCAGGCTGCTATTCTCCCATGGAGACGATCGTAGAGATGCTGGATGTAGTCCTGTGGAACGGCTTGCCATGCCATTTCCACCTGGCGCCTCAGTTGGACCAGCGTTCGTGCTGGACGTGCAGACCGCGTGAGACGACGCTTCATCCAGTCCCAAACATGCTCAATGGGGGACAGATCCGGAGATCTTGCTGGCCAGGGTAGTTGACTTACACCTTCTAGAGCACGTTGGGTGGCACGGGATACATGCGGACGTGCATTGTCCTGTTGGAACAGCAAGTTCCCTTGCCGGTCTACGAATGGTAGAACGATGGGTTCGATGACGGTTTGGATGTACCGTGCACTATTCAGTGTCCCCTCGACGATCACCAGTGGTGTACGGCCAGTGTAGGAGATCGCTCCCCACACCATGATGCCGGGCGTTGGCCCTGTGTGCCTCGGTCGTATGCAGTCCTGATTGTGGCGCTCACCTGCACGGCGCCAAACACGCATACCACCATCATTGGCACCAAGGCAGAAGCGACTCTCATCGCTGAAGACGACACGTCTCCATTCGTCCCTCCATTCACGCCTGTCGCGACACCACTGGAGGCGGGCTGCACGATGTTGGGGCGTGAGCGGAAGACGGCCTAACGGTGTGCGGGACCGTAGCCCAGCTTCATGGAGACGGTTGCGAATGGTCCTCGCCGATACCCCAGGAGCAACAGTGTCCCTAATTTGCTGGGAAGTGGCGGTGCGGTCCCCTACGGCACTGCGTAGGATCCTACGGTCTTGGCGTGCATCCGTGCGTCGCTGCGGTCCGGTCCCAGGTCGACGGGCACGTGCACCTTCCGCCGACCACTGGCGACAACATCGATGTACTGTGGAGACCTCACGCCCCACGTGTTCAGCAATTCGGCGGTACGTCCACCCGGCCTCCCGCATGCCCACTATACGCCCTCGCTCAAAGTCCGTCAACTGCACATACGGTTCACGTCCACGCTGTCGCGGCATGCTACCAGTGTTAAAGACTGCGATGGAGCTCCGTATGCCACGGCAAACTGGCTGACACTGACGGCGGCGGTGCACAAATGCTGCCCAGCTAGCGCCATTCGACGGCCAACACCGCGGTTCCTGGTGTGTCCGCTGTGCCGTGCGTGTGATCATTGCTTGTACAGCCCTCTCGCAGTGTCCGGAGCAAGTATGGTGGGTCTGACACACCGGTGTCAATGTGTTCTTTTTTCCATTTCCAGGAGTGTAATTTTCCCTTTTCAAGACGTTAAAATGGTTCAAATGGCTCTGAGCACTATGCGACTTAACTTCTGAGGTCATCAGTCGCCTAGGACTTAGAACTAATTAAACCTAACTTACCTAAGAACATCACACACATCCATGCCCGAGGCAGGATTCGAACCCGCGACCGCAGCGGTCGCTCGGTTCCAGACTGTAGCGCCTAGAACCGCACGGCCACTCCGGCCGGCCAAGACGTTACAAAAGGCTCTACATACATCGGGTACGATCAGAGAAATCCTGCTGACGGGAATATGAAACAAGTACATTAGGGACTTGTATGAGTCTCCTAAAAAGAAAAGATTTCAAAATGCAAACTTTTTTTGGTTGTATGTTTCACAATGAAATGCCTATTTTATTCGTAGCTCACCGGTAGCTATAAATCGTAGAGTGACTAGCAAACGTTCCTTTGCTAAAATAGGAGTACCGAAGTTTGTGTCTCGTTTTGTTATGACGGGCGCTATGAACATCAACAAATACTCAGGATCATTTGAGGACATTCTGCAAAAGTTTTCAAAAGTATCCACGCTCTCGATACTAAGTTCTTGCAAAAGGTTATTACAGGCACACCATTTTGCCATCTTCTCATTATCTACTCTCTAACCCAAATACTTCTCTTTTTCTTCTTCACGTTTTTCATTACAATTACAAGAGCTGCAGCATATCTCACCCGCCTACTTGTCATTTTACACTTCGGCTGACACTCGTAGTGGTACTGAAAGCGTATGCAAAAACAGTATCAGCAAGTTGTTGACGCGAGTTTGTTGCCAAAGAACTTGCGGAATAATCTTGCTTAATTCTGGCGCTGCTGTGTAAACACAGCTGCAAGCGGTCTCGCGTCCGTCGGCCGTCGTAATTTAATATATTATTATTGTTGTTATTATTTTTTGGTTATTGCCGACTTACGTGGTGGGCCATAATAAAAATGATATTTCATTCAATTTTGATTTACGATTAAATGCTTTTGTGAAGTTCTCCTTTTCAACAATATTAATCTTAAATTATTTGCTACGTTAATGAATGTTAGACTCGCTGAATCTTAAGACATAAACATATAAGTTGAACCATGGAATAAACTTTTCATATTAATTTCCTTGGCTAGTCAGTTCACTTTAAAGCAAAAGAGCTTTAGTTATTAATTACAATTGCGGCCCACACACGCGCGAGAGAATTTTTTTTCTTACCTCCGTTAACCATCGCATTGTAGTCGGAGTCCTGGCTCTGGCTCTGGGCTATGGTACTGAAAATAAGAATCTTAAAGCTACGTATTTTCTGCAACTTCGTGCGGCTGTGGAGAAAATTGTGTGTTACTTTAATAGCGGACGAGTATTTAGCTTCCGCTAAATTTTATAAGTTAATATCGCCACGTAATGGCGTCGTTGGCTGCATTGGCGGCTGCGATTGTTGAACTGTAAATTACTCGAATGCAGGCTAATTCAAAGGAAGGCGGACATGAAATCGGGATCACCTCTTACAAATTAAAAGTGCACAATGATATTAAATCAATATATTACCTGCTTAATTCGAACAAATATGCTTACATTTGCCAGCACTCGTAAGATGTCCGTCTACACACAACCGAGACAAGAGAAGAAGTCAAGACGACTAAAAAAATTAACAAACGAGCGTATCTTGTCGTCTCTTTCAATCATTTTGTTATATTTCTTTGCACTCGAAACTTAAACAGAGAAATTAATATTTTACGGCTACATGATAGAAATATATTATTCAATTTTTAAATGTCTCTTCTTTATAAATTCTGTTTTTTAAGTCTTTCCGTAATATAGCACTGGGGACGCTATAGCGGCTAGCAATAACTCGCAGCAATAACTTCTGCAAGCGACTTGCTAGTGTAAACCCAGCTTTAGACCGCTCGGTTAACCGGGCGGACTCCAGTCAACATTGTCAAAAGTTCTTGGTCTACAAATGCCTTTCCTTGACCTATCTTCTAGGGTAAGTCGTAGGGTCAGTATTGCGCCACGTGTTCCAACATTTCTAAGGAATCCAAACTGATCTCCTCCCCGCCCCCCCCCCCCTTGATCGGCTGCTACCAGGAATCGCTAACTAGTAATCTTTTTTTTTCCCCCAATCTGGAAAGTCTGGTGTCGTTCGTAACGGATCAGTTGTAGCACCAGCCGTCTAGGTGAGTTTTTCTCTGTACAGCAGTGGTTGTTATAGTTTTGTTGTGCTGTTGTCAGATTGGACCTGCACAAAGCAAAGACCGGCGTTCCTGGTCAGCGGGGGGAGGGAGGGAAGGGGGGGGAGCGAAGTGCGTGGGTGGCGCTGCAGCGGCCCGCACCCACCGCGTGCGTGTGGCTGCGTGCCCGCAGTAATCCGAGCACACCGGCGTGTACGCATGCACGCGGCCTTCCTTCCGGGACCGCATACGCCCCCGCGCTGCGCGCCTTTGTCTGCCCGCAGTGCAACAGCTGCGCCGCGCCACCCACGCAAGACCAGCCTCCTCCGTGCTTTTCCAGAAAACGCAGACACGAGCTCACTTTTTTCTACTTCGAGTTTTATTTTCTCCGTCCTTCTCTCTTCCAACGATCCTACACTGTGAGGCCCTCGTCACGGGTGCCCCAGTGGAATGAAGGTTCCACTATCATTGCTTAACACTTATTCATCATTACGACAGCTGTTTCGCAAGACTTAACATTTTCCAGTACTTCTCTGTTGTCCTGTCGTATGCATGCACTACCGGCCATTAAAATTGCTACACCACGAAGATGACGTGCTACAGACGCGAAAATAAACCGACACGAAGAAGACGCTGCGATATGCAAATGATTAGCTTTTCAGAGCATTCGCACAAGGTTGGCGCCGGTGGCGACATCTGCAACGTGCTGACATGAGGAAAGTTTTCAACCGATTTCTCATACACAAACAGCAGTTGAGCGGCGTTGCCTGGTGAAACGCTGTTGTGATGCCTCGTGTAAGGATGAGAAATGCGTACCATCACGTTTCCGACTTTGATAAAGGTCGGATTGTAGCCTATCGCGATTGCGGTTTATCGTATCGCGACATTGCTGCTCGCGTCGGTCGAGATCCGATGACTGTTAGCAGAATATGGAATCGGTGGGTTCAGGAGGGTAATACGGAACGCCGTGCTGGATCCCAAAGGCCTCTTATGACTAGCAGTCGAGATGACAGGCATCTTATCCGCACGGCTGTAACGGATCGTGCAGCCACGTCTCGATACCTGAGTCAGCAGATGGGGACGTTTGCAAGACAACAACCATCTGCACGAACAGTTCGATGACATTTGCAGCAGCACGGACTATCAGCTCGGAGAACATGGCTGCGGCTACCCTTGACGCTGCATCGCAGACAGGAGCGCCTGCGATGGTGTACTCAACGACGAACCTGGATGCACGAATGACAAAGCGTCATTTTTTCTGATGAATCCAGGTTCTCTTTACAGCATCACGATGGTCGCATCCGTGTTTGGCGACATCGCAGTGTACGCACATTGGAAGCGTGTATTCCTCATCGCCATACTGGCGTATTACTCCGTGTGATGGTATGGAATGCCATTGGTTACACGTCTCGGTCACCTCTTGTTCGCATTGGCGGCGCTTTGAACAGTGGACGTTACATTTCAGATGTGTTACGACCCGTGGCTCTACCCTGCAATCAATCCCTGCAAAACCCTACATTTCAGCAGGATAATGCACGACCGCATGTTGCAGGTCCTGTAAGGGCCTTTCTGGATACAGAAAACGTTCGACTGCTGCCCTGTCCAGCACGTTCTCCAGATCTCTCACCAATTGAAAACGTCTGGTCAATGGCGGCCGAGCAACTGGCTCGTCACAATACGCCAGTCACTACTCGTGATGAACTGTGGTATCGTGTTGAAGCTGCACGGGCAGCTGTACCTGTACACGCCATCCGAGCTGTGTTTGACTCAATGCCCAGTCGTGTCGAGGCCGTTACTACGGCCAGAGGTGGTTGTTCTGGGTACTGATTTCTCAGGATCTATGCGCCCAAATTGCGTGAAATGAAATCACAAGTCAGTTCTAGTATACTATATTTGATACCTGAGTTCCTCCTGGCGTATACAACTTTCAAATAACTTCCGGGAATTCAGCCAGGTAACACTTTCAGGGACCGCCGATATTTCGGCGGGAGAACACCCCGCCATTTTCAAGGCAAACTGCAACGGGCAAGCGGCGTACATGCAAATTTAATACCTCGGTTCTCGGATAGAAGCAGGAAAGATAACACACACACACACACTGAACACTAGTGCCACCAAAGATGACCAAAGTCAGAGCTCTCGAGACTATGAACTCGCAGGTGAGGTAGCATTCACTCTGTCCCTCTGTTTTTTTGACAAGGGAGAGAGCCGGATTCCAAACAGAGTATAAACAGAAACCTCCATCCCTGTTAACGAGGTTTCTCGCTAATTTAATCTCAACTGCCTCCCTAATAACACTGTCCCAATAGCTGGACGTGCATGCCAACATCTCGGTGTTGTTATATAAACTGGGGTGACCAGTATCCAAGCAATGTTCGGCAGTAGTAGATCTACTTGGCTGCTGTAATCGTGTGTGCCGTTCATGCTCAGTACATCTGTCGTCCACGGTCCTGATAGTTTGACCAATATATGCCGTGCCGCAGCTACAAGGAATAGGTACACACCCGCCTTACGCAGTCCAAGATCATCCTTAACGGAACTCAAAAGTGCTCTAATTTTAGATGGAGCTCGGAAAGCACATTTCACATCGTATTTCCGTAAAATACGACCGATCTTATTGGACGTGTTTCCTACGTAAGTCAAAAAGGCAGTAGACTTAGGTGTTGATTGAGAACTATCATCAATCACCCGATGTACAGTTGGTCGATAGCGCAACGCACGTTCAATCTGTCTATCACTATAACCATTTTGACGAAACGTAACTTCAAGATGGGACAGCTCAGCTGGCAAAGTCTCAGCGTCAGAAACGACATGTGCCCTGTGTACCGAGGTACGAAGTACCCCTTCACGCCGAGCCGAATGGTGACAACTATTAGCTTGTAAGTACGAGTCGGTGTGAGTACGTTTCCTATAGACTGCATGTCCCAATGATCCATCATCCTTCCTCCTAACCAACACGTCGAGAAAGGGAAGGCAACCATCCTCTTCCACCTCCATCGTAAAACGAATGTTCGGGTGGATCGAGTTCAGATGTTCTAGAAGGACATGGCGTATATTGGTCATGGCATGGCATGGCATCGCATATATTGGTGCAATGAACTCGCCGGAGACGTTTTTGAACATTTATTGTGAATGTATTGTGAAATTGTATATACACTGCACAACTTCCTTAACACTGAGCTCTGTATTTTCCGGTTCAACATGAATTCACGTGTACTGTGCTATTAATAAAAGCAGATTATCTGACACATTAATACAGTTTCAGTTGATATTATTACCATCATTTTTCCAAAATCAGATTCTCTGCAACTTCAAATGAAAGCTTTGCGCAATTGTCTGGAATTTAATAAACAAATTGGACCAAGTAGTTAATAAATTAAAAATTTTACGAAATTACGTCTTCGCCTCTTTGGTTGTTCTGGAAAACTACTGCAGATACATGTTTTATTAGGTTCACCAGACCAGTAACAACAAAATACATGGAAATCGTGCTTTCCTTCAACCTCGTACGGTTTCACGATGGCTTCATATTAGCGAAGTTGCTAAATTTGAGGCAAAGTCTTTTATTAGCCGGACGGACGGACTGGCCGAGCGGTTCTAGGCGCTTCTGTGTGGAACCGCGCGACCGCTACGGTCGCAGGTTCGAATCCTGCCTCGGGCATGGGTGTGTGTGATGTCCCTAGGTTAGTTAGGTTTAAGTAGTTCTAAGTTCTAGGGGACTGATGACCTCAGATGTTAAATCCCATAGTGCTCAGAGCGATTTGAACCATTCTTTTACTAGCCGTAACTCCGTAACAATATTTTCGGACTTAACGTTAATAGGAATTTCTTACTTAAGTTTTACTTGTAGAATAATATATTAAAGTATTTGCATATCTACGTGAATCACTTCACAAAGATACGCAAATACTTCAATGCCTATATATATATATATATATGTGTGTGTGTGTGTGTGTGTGTGTGTGTGTGTGTGTGTGTTTCTGTGAAATATGAGACATCTATGTTGTGAAGTGTCAAAAATTATGGGAGATATTTACAATATTGTATCAAAATAATCGTATTACGCTACACTGTATGAACAGCACTAAATCGACGTGAAATCGATATTTTAAAGTTTTACGTGAAATGCAAATGGCTCTGAGCACTATGGCACTCAACAGCTGAGGTCATAAGTCCCCTAGAACTTAGAACTACTTAAACCTAACTAACCTAAGGACAACACACACATCCATGCCCGAGGCAGGATTCGAACCTGCGACAGTAGCGGTCTCGCGGTTCCAGACTGCAGCGCCAGAACCGTTCGGTCACCAGCGGCCGGCACGTGAAATGCAACGAGAATAGTCATACCAGATGCTATATAGTTGACAGGACCCCATAGACACACTTGAAAATAGAAATCTTCGAATACAACTGTCGTAATTGTCAATAAATATTTAAGTAAAGATACTGGAATCTTATTTACAATTGTAAGTAGGCTGTTTAGGTTTTTTCATTGGTAACGCCACCTCTGTATGAAAATCACTGGCTGTGCTGTGGGCAGTCTGTGTCTGCTTTGCATTGTTGTAATACTCGCTCAGATTGCGTTGCGCTAAAAATATTGTGTGTCAGTTTAAGCACAGTCATGCATAAATAGTACAAAAGGGGACGTTTCACAATGTTCTTTCAAGACATATATTTCACTGCGGCCCCAGTCATCAAGGAAATAAATATTAGCGCCAGTGCTGTTGAGAAAGAGCTGAAAGCGTTAAAATTGAACAAAGCTCCAGGGCTCGATGGAATTCCGTGGCAGATTCTATACTGAAGTTGCGGTTGAGTTAGCCCCTTTTCTAGCTACAACCCATCGCAGGTCCTTTCGACAAAAAACCGTACGCAGTTCCTGTAACCAAACCACGGTCCACACACGTCTATAGGAAAGGTAGTGGAAGTGAATGGACAAAACTTCCGTCCAGAATCGTTGACATCGGTTTGCTGTACTATCTTCACACATATTCTGGTTCAAATGGCTCTGAGTACTATGCGACTTAACTTCTGAGGTCATCAGTACCCTAGAACTTAAACCTAACTAACCTAAGGACATCACACACATCCATGCCCGAGGCAGGATTCGAACCTGCGACCGTAGCGGTGACGCAGTTCCAGACTGAAGCGCCTAGAACCGCACGGCCACTCCGCCCGGCTCACACGTATTCTGAGCTGAGACATAATGAAGGATCTCGAACGGTGTGACCTCCACAATGCCAACCAACACGGATCCCGAAAACATCGATCGTGTGAAACCCAACTCGCACTTTTCTCACACGACGTACTGAAAGCTTTGGGTCGAGGCAGTCAGGCAGATGGAGTGCTTCTCCATATCCGAAAAGCATTTGGCACACAACCGCACCTAAGCTAATAGTCAAAAGAACGATCATTTAGGGTACCAAGGGAAATTTGTGACTGGATTGAGGACTTACTGCCAGGAAGGACACGGCATGTTATCTCAGATGGAGAGTCACCGTCAGATGCGGAAGTGTCTTCGGGTGTGCGCTGGAGAAGCGTGTTGTTGTATACGAGGTGCATTCAAGCTCTAAGGCCTCTGATTTTTTTTCTAATTAACTACTCACCCGAAATCGATGAAACTGGCGTTACTTCTCGACGTAATCGCCCTGCAGACGTACACATTTTTCACAACGCTGACGCCACGATTCCGTGGCAGCGGCGAAGGCTTCTTTAGGAGTCTGTTTTGACCACTGGAAAATCGCTGAGGCAATAGCAGCACGGCTGGTGAATGTGCGGCCACGGAGAGTGTCTTTCATTGTTGGAAAAAGCCAAAAGTCACTAGGAGCCAGGTCACGTGGGTAGGGAGCACGAGGAATCACTTCAGAGTTGTTATCACGAAGAAACTGTTGCGTAACGTTAGCTCGATGTGCGGGTGCGTTGTCTCGGTGAAACAGCACACGCGCAGCCCTTCCCGGACGTTTTTGTTGCAGTGCAGGAAGGAATTTGTTCTTCAAAACATTTTCGTAGGATGCACCTGTTACCGTAGTGCCCTTTGGAACGCAATGGGTAAGGATTACGCACTCGCTGTCCCAGAACATGGACACAGTCATTTTTTCAGCACTGGCGGTTACCCGAAATTTTTTGGTGGCGGTGAATCTGTGTGCTTCCATTGAGCTGACTGGCGCTTTGTTTCTGGATTGAAAAATGGCATCCACGTCTCATCCATTGTCACAACCGACGAAAAGAAAGTCCCATTCGTGCTGTCGTTGCGCGTCAACACTGCTCGGCAACGTGCCACACGGGCAGCCGTGTGGTCGCCCGTCAGCATTCGTGGCACCCACCTGGATGACACTTTCCGCATTTTCAGGTCATCATGCAGGACTGTGTGCACAGAACCCACAGAAATGCCAAGTCTGGAGGCGATCCGTTCGACAGTCATTCGGCGATCCCCCAAAACAATTCTCTCCACTTTCTCGATCGTGTCGTCAGACTGGCTCGTGCGAGCCCGAGGTTGTTTCGGTTTGTTGTCACACGATGTTCTGCCTTCATTAAACTGTCGCACCCACGAACGCACTTTCGACACATCCGTAACACCATCACCACATGTCTCCTTCAATTGTCGATGAATTTCAATTGGTATCACACCACGCAAATTCAGAAAACGAATGATTGCACGCTGTTCAAGTAAGGAAAACGTCGCCTTTTTAAGTATTTAAAACAGTTCTCATTCTCGCCGCTGGCGGTAAAATTCCATCTGCCGTACGGTGCTGCCATCTCTGGGACGTATTGACAATGAACGCGACCTCATTTTAAAACAATGCGCACGTTTCTATCTCTTTCCAGTCCGGAGAAAAAAAATCAGAGGCCTTAGAACTTGAATGCACCTCGTATTAATGGCCTTGCTGACTACATCAATAGTAAAATCAGACAGTTTGCAGGTGATGCAGTTATCTACAATGACGTACTATCTGAAAGAAGCTGCATGAATATTCCGTCAGATGGCGATAAGGTTTGAAAGTGCTGCAAAGATAGGCAACTTGCTTAATATCAATGACTCCCTGTTGGAATTCGTCAACTTGTAAGTGGGCTGCTTCTGTGTTGGCAGCGATGTGTAGCGCTTTGCATTGGATCTCTGACTGCGCTTTCTTTGTTAAGAGGCTCTGTGGCTGGTCGGACTCGTTGTTTTGGAAGTTAGTCGCCGGCAGTGATGGAAGTGCTCAGTGTTGCCAAACTAGCGACTTTTTCGCTAGAAATGGCGACTTTTGCCTCCGTCTTAGCGACAAAAAAAACTTTTTAGCGACAGAAATTATTTAGGGACTTATCTGGCGACTTTTGGAGTACTGACGACTTTTGAAGTACAAATCAAAACTATTTTGGGCCAGTATTTTCATTAACAACACTAAGATTTTAACTATAGAATGGATACTACACTGGCTTTGTTCTAGATTACTAAGTTAAATTAAGTTCTTAGCAGATCATGTAGCATTGTTCAGCATTTAGTAACCTGAATGTGGGAATTGCTTACAGAGTAAGAAAACCTTGGCTATAGAACAATTCATTACTCATTACCCACTAGCCTGTTGTCGTCGATAGCGTATCGATCTATAATTCTTCAACTTTTGAACTCCCATTATTTTTCGAATTGACAAAAAACATACGTAATATTAAGTATAATAAAATACATTTCTGTCTAGCAACCTCTAATTTTTCGAAATGTTAACTCGCAGTCAAATTATTACCACATGCACAGTGGTAACGCAAGAACAATTCGGTGGGGGTATCTCGGACATTATTACGTTTCAAATAATCAACAATAGGACTGATATCGAGTTACGGAGTGAGTAGATTGTTTCATGACCTCTAGTTCGCCTGGGTTTTAATGTATTTTCAGTGATTATAAATTGGTGAAACTTATGTTGTGGTGTCTTACATAATGGATTTACCGCAGAAGAAGAAGCGGTACGCTCAAAAATATCGGGATGCGTGGGAAGCAGAACCTGAATTCAATGGGTGGCTGAAACCAATCGTTGGAGACTTATCCAAGGCAAGATGTCAAGTATGTGCAACACAGTTTTATGCTAAATTGTGTGATATTAGAAAGCATTCGAAAACTATTAAGCATAAACAAAAAATTGATTTAAAAGAAAACACAAACCACCTTACCTGAAAAAAATGTCAATGCTGAATGTTGAAGAAACACTACAAGTGAATAAAAATAATGCTGCAGCGGATGTAGCCAAAGAATTGGGTTTTAGTGGCGATTTCATAGACGGTATGCTGCAAGAATGGCATGATATCAACTTCATTACGTGGAATAACACTACTAACGCTGTTCGATTTTGGAGTGAGGTTTTGCAGTATAAAAATGCCGCAGGGAAAAATCCTTTTTCTTTGATTCCACAGCTAGCAATGACTGTTCTATGCCTAGCGCATTCAAATACAGAAGTGGAAAGAATATTCAGTTCTATGAACATTATACAAACTAAACAACGTAACAGATTATCGTTAAAGACAGTTAATGCTTTGATCATATTGAGAGACCAGCTGAAGAAACAAAATAAAGATTGTGCATCTTTTGACATACCGTCACACGTATTGGAGCTTTTTGGAACGAACAAAAGTTACTCTTTTGCGACAAAACCAGTCGAACTGCAACATCATCTTTTGAGCGACGTTCAGCCCTCTACATCAACTACAGTTCTGTCAGAGCATGAAACAGAAGAGTTATTCGATCTTCTGGGTGACGACGATTAATAGCTCACATACCGGTATGTGTATATTTTGTAACCTGAGTTCTTGCTTTCTTTTGTTGCAAATATACAGTGTGATTCAAAAAGAATACCACAACTTTAAAAATGTGTGTTTAATGAAAGAAACATAATATAACCTTCTGTTATACATCATTACAAAGAGTATTTAAAAAGGTTTTTTTTCACTCAAAAACAAGTTCAGAGATGTTCAATATGGCCCCCTCCAGACACACGAGCAGCATCAACCCGATACTCCAACTCGTTCCACACTCTCTGTAGCATATCAGGCGTAACAGTTTGGATAGCTGCTGTTATTTCTCGTTTCAAATCATCAATGGTGGCTGGGAGAGGTGGCCGAAACACCATATCCTTAACATACCCCCATAAGAAAAAATCGCAGGGGGTAAGATCAGGGCTTCTTGGAGGCCAGTGATGAAGTGCTCTGTCACGGGCTGCCTGGCGGCCGATCCATCGCCTCGGGTAGTTGACGTTCAGGTAGTTACGGACAGTTGCTTCATCACTAAACACAATCTTTGAAACGAAAGATTCATCTGTTTCCATTTGAGCAAGGATAAAATCACAGAAATCGATTCTTTTAATCTTATCAGCTGCAGACAGTGCTTGAACCAATTTCAGACGATAAGGTTTCATAACTAACCTTTTTCGTAGGACTCTCCATACAGTTGATTGTGGAATTTGCAGCTCTCTGCGAGTCGATTTTCCTGGGCTGCAAACAAATGCTTGCTGGATGCGTGCTACATTTTCATCACTCGATCTCGGCCATCCAGAACTTTTCCCTTTGCACAAACACCCATTCGCTGTAAACTGTTTATACCAACGTTTAATACACCACCTATCAGGAGGTTTAACACCATACTTCGTTCGAAATGCACGCTGAACAACTGTCGTCGATTCACTTCTGCCGTACTCAATAACACAAAAAGCTTTCTGTTGAGCGGTCGCCATCTTAGCATCAACTGACGCTTACGCCTAGTCAACAGCGCCTCAAGCGAACAAATGTACAACTAAATGAAACTTTATAGCTCCCTTAATTCGCCGATAGATAGTGCTTAGCTCTGCCTTTTGTCGTTGCAGAGTTTTAAATTCCTAAAGTTGTGGTATTCTTTTTGAATCACCCTGTAGTTGTATATTTCTAGTATATTTGACTACTGTGATTGAAACAACAATTTATGTGTTGCGTCAATTATGATAACATGTTTAATTAAACGTTAGCGTATTTTATATGTATGTTGTTGCAAGCGATGCGTGATTTAATTAAGACGATATAGCAATTACGTATGAGACAATTTTTATTAATATTTTAGTAACCCCCCACTGGCATATTGCACCATTCACAGCACGAAATTTTCAGTATACTACTAGTAAAATCAGTTTTAGCGACTTTCTAGCGAGTTTTGATATCGAATCTAGTGATTCGGGTTTTTTCGAGTTGGCAACACTGGAAGTGCTGTTGCGCAGTTGGAGGTGAACAGCCAGCATTGACGGATGTTAAATGTCAGAAGTTTGCGTTGATGGAGGGTAGAGGGCTGACGATCTGTACATTTTCGACTTGGAGACTGAATATTATTCATGATTATATACCTTTGTACTAGATGTCAATGGCGATTTATATTCGTGTTTGAACCGGGTGTCACATTATTAAGGTAAAAGAAATACATTATTTGGTTTGCAAAAAAATCTTTCCTTTGCTAACCACATGCCTATTAGGAGTTAGTGGCTTCAGTAGTTAGAATCTTTTATTTAGCTGGCAGTACTGACGCTCGCTGTATTGCAGCTTTTCGCGTAAGGAAGATTTTTGTGAGGTAAGGTAATGAAATGTATAGGTTATTGTTAGGATTTCTCTTTAGTCAGGGCCATTGTTTTGAATTTTGAATTAATTATTTGAAGTCAGGTTATCTTTTTTTTTTTTTTTTTTTTGTAGTCAGATTGCGTTGCGCTAGAATATTGTGGTTCAGTGTTGACAGACTCATTTAAATAAAGATGTTTCAAACTCATACACGTACCTGGATGTAACACTATGTAGGGGTATGAAATGATGACGTAGAATCTGTCGTGGGTAAAGCAGGTTGTGGCGAAATAAATTTAAAAAAATTAAATTTATTGGTTTTTTTGAAAAGGGGAAAATTACGGACATGGAACTGTAACTTTAGAATTTTTAAGGGATTTTTTATGGACTGTATTGACCGGCTTGAATGCGGACAAATTCAGTGCTGCGTGAAATATGCCTGTAATATAATTTACCATTCCAATTAATTACATTTCTCAATTATACGTCATTGTTGATTTATTCAGAATTCTCACCTTAGACTTAAAATTCGTCTTTCTGCCACAGTATTAATTCATTAGTCGCCATCGGTGTTCTTCTCTTTGTTGACCATGTGTATCTTTCTGAGTTGGCATCGGTTCACTTCACGAAGACGGTGGAAACCGAGGAAATACAATGCTACGTCACTTTAAATAATTCTCGTAAAACTTAGATACTTCTCACTATTTTTTTATTCACAACACAATTATACTTGCTGTGCTCGTCGCACAGACCATAATTACCAACAATACGGCTGCCTTTCCGCACACTCCAAAAATCACGTCCAGCCTCCACGAGGCAACAATCGAAAGTGTCTCTTAGCTCCTTCTTGGAGTATGAAACAAAAGAGAATCCAATGTGAACATTACAAAGATTATAATCTACATGCCTCTCAATTTAATCTTTGGCGCATCCTTTAAGGTATTGTATGTCTCTGCGTCGGAATGTGTCATTACAAGGTGGTAGACTTTGGTTTAATGGTAGAAGACTGGAGAAGTGCAACCAGTCTACAAAGAGATTGCATACAAATCACTCGTGCGACCGGTTCTAGAATACTGCTAAAGTGTGTGGGACTCGTACCAGATAGGACTAACAGGGGATATGGAACGTGTACAGAGAAGGGCAGCACGGATGGTCACAGGTTTGTTTGACGCATTGGAGAGAGTCACAAACATACTGAAGGAACAACTGCAAGATTCTTCAAGACAGACGTGAACCATCCGGAGAAAGTCTATTAACAAAGTTTCAGGAACCGGCTTTAAATGGTGACTCTAGCAATATACTACAACCCTCTGCATATCGCTCACACACGAATCGTGAGGATAAAAGTAGAATAATTACTGCTGCAAGCGCGGAGGCATTCAAACCATCAGTCTTCTCGCGCTCCATACGTGAATAGAACAGACGGAAACACTAACAACGGTACAATGGGACGTATCCACTCCTCTGCCACCCACCTCACGGTGATTTGCACATTGTAGACGTACGAGGGTCATTCAATAATTAAAGAGACAAATCTGTTAATAGGGCAAGTTTGGTACTTGTATGGCCTTAAGTTGGCATCACTGGGATGAGCCCCGATCACCTGATGTATCAAAGACTTTGTAAAAAAATAACTAGACTCACTGATGGCGCTGCAGTCGCGGGATAATTTGAACCTTCGGCTGGACGCCATTATAGTGGTTGTAGTCTGATGTGTTGTGTAGTATTGTTGTTTATGAAGACCCTTATTCAACGTTGTATATTTGTTGGGGCGTACATACAGTATTTGTTACTCGTAATTCTTCTGTCTGTACGTTCCAATCAAAAGAAGTACATTGGTGAAGAGTTGTGCAGCGATTAATTGTACAAATAAATTCGAGAAAGGAACGAATATTACATTTCACAGGTATGTGGATATTTGAAGTTGTTTTGTATGTCAGTGCGCTTGCTTAATAAATGTTTTTGTAACACGGTATTAGCATAATGTCTGTGCATCTATTTGCAGGTTTCCTTTCTCAAAACCACAGCTGTTACAAAAATGGTTACACGCTGTCAGGAAGCAAGATTTCCGACCGACAGAATACCATTTTACATGTTCTGATCATTTTGATGAAAGTTGGCTTATCGGTAGTGTTTTCATGGTCTAGGTTAGGTTGAAACTTGATAATTCGGTCGTGAGTTGCCAAAGCACTATGCCATATATAACGCACTTCTCGTCATAAAATCTAAAGCAAGGTAGAGTCAGAAAATATCTATTAATATAGTGGGCAAATCTTCGAGTATTTTGATGCATTTTGCGTACATTTATCGTAAACGAACTACGAAAAATGCTAGGGGTCCAGTACATAACTTTTAGCTACGGCAGATTCCATGTAGTACGTAAGATAAATTCATAAACAGTGACTAGTTGCTGTTTGTTCATAAATTAAAAAGTATATTGTAGTAACGTATTTAAATGAGGCATTATGTTTGCGACCTAACTTACGGGAAGGCATTTTATAACCAAAAGCGATGTATAAACATTCGAACTCCGCGCGTCAGTTTACCACTATAATGGCCGCCGGCCAGCTATTTAATTTGTCCGCTCTTCACAGTCGACCACTCGTGCGGTTGTGGGGGCCTGTGATGTATCAACATTGTTTTGTTTATAACCTCAAAGATACATATCAAGATGGCGAGTCCGCTACAAACGTCCACATTAGTTGAACAAAGTTCTGTTATCCCATTTTTTACTTGCTGAAGGCGAGAAACCAGTGAATATATATTGCAGAATGTCTAAACTCTATGGTGAAGGTTGTATGAATCGTGCAGATTTTTACAAGTGGGTAGAGCAGTTCAAAAAATGCGACTGAGTGAGTGACGAACACCGTTCAGGACGACCAGCTGCAGTTTCCACTCCCTCACTTGAAAGTCGAATTGGTGACGTCATTCGTGCCGACCGCCGTGTGACTGTGGAAATAATGGTTGACAAGGCTCAAGTCAGTACTGGTACAGTTCATAACATTATCTGTAGCAAGGTGAAGTACCGGGAAGGTTGTGCAAGATGGGTCCCAAAGGAGTTGACGCGGCTACACAGGGAAACAAGGTTGAGCGTGTGCACAGAGCTAAAGAAACGTTATGAAAGAGAAGGTGAGCACTTCCTCAACAAAATTTTAACTTCTGGTGGAACTTGGGTTCACTATTATGAGCCACAATCAAAAAGACCAAGCGTGGAGTGGAAGAACACCAACTCACCTGTAAGAAAAAATTCAAAATCCATGCATAAGCGGGGAAAGTCATATTGACGGTGTTTTGGAATGCCGAAGGCTCAGTTTTCTGTGATTATCTCGAAGAGCAGCACACAATGAACGGCCGGCCGGAGTGGCCGTGCGGTTCTAGGCGCTACAGTCTGGAACTGCGAGACCGCTCCGGTCGCAGGTTCGAATCCTGCCTCGGGCATGGATGTGTGTGATGTCCGTAGGTTAGTTAGGTTTAAGTAGTTCTAAGTTCTCGGGGACTGATGACCTCAGAAGTTGAGTCCCATAGTGCTCAGAGCCATTTGAACCATACAATGAACAGCCAATACTACTCGCATTTGCTTCTGAACATTGTGAAGCCAGCCACGAGAGAGAGCGATGTAGTGGATCTCAGAGGAGAGGTGTGATTTTCCAGCAAGACAACGCACGTGCTCATATTGCTCAACTAACCCGTTAAACCATCGACAAAATGGGCTGGGAAGTATTGCCGCATCCCCCGTTACAGTCCTCGTTTAGCACCAAGTGATTTCCATTCGTTTGGTGCAATGAAGGAGGCATTACGTGGGGAGAGGTTCCAGGACAACAAGGATGTGAAAAAGTTTGTGGGAAATTGGTTCAAACATCAAGATAAAGAGTTCTTTGAAGCCGGAATAAAAAAAGCTTGTAGCCCGTTGGCACAAGTGCATAAATGTTCAAGGGGATTATGTTGAAAAGTAGAAAAAGTATTGTTTTGTAAAAATAAACGCTTCTTTCTCCACACTAATTTGTCTCTTTAATTATTGAATGACCCTTGTAGATGCTGGAACACCATTATAATTATCCGGGCTGTTATGCCGTGGTCGGTTGATGAATTTTGTGTCAATTGAAACTTCCTGGCAGATTAAAACTGTGTGCCCGACCGAGACTCGAACTCGGGACCTTTGCCTCTCGCGGGCAAGTGCTCTACCATCTGAGCTACCGAAGCACGACTCACGCCCGGTACTCACAGCTTTACTTCTGCCAGTATCTCGTCTCCTACCTTCCAAACTTTCCAGAAGCTCTCCTGCGAAGTTGTGACAGTCACAAAACTGTTCCAGCATCTGATACTAAAATGTAGACTTTCACGGCCGGAAGTGTCATGTCCATTACAATTACCCGGGCTGCTATGCCGTGGTCGGTTGATGAATTCTGTGTCAATTCCCAACGTTTCGACCCAGTCTGCGGGGGACATCTTCAAGGTGGCGAGCCAGTGGGTGTGTTGGACCTTCCATCGAGCTGCAGACCCCCTTGATACATTTTAGTATCAGATGCTGGAACAGTTTTGTGACGTCACAACGCCGCCGAGCATTTGCCGAGCGTGAGAGGCAGAAATCGGGACGCGCCAAAGTTTCGCTTAGTGGGGAAAAAAACGCGGCCAATGGGGTGCGACATCTATGTTACGTTGGCGGTGGCTTTTATCGCTGGAGGCGGGTGTTTTCGTTTATACTGGTTCTCTCATCTCCACTTAAAACCGGCTGTTAAAACAGAGATGGGAAAAACGGGCCGGTATTTTCGCTCTGAATAACCGCTATTTTGCGGTATTTGTTTGGTCTCCGGTTTTCCTTCTTTCGTTTCACGTTGTTTTGGGATACGTCAAATCAATCAATTTTTAATGTTCTGTGCCTTTCTGTTAGCCCAATATTATTTCATTCTTTCTTTTCGCGCTTTACTTACTTCTTCAGAGATTTCGACTGTTCGTTTGGTTTTCATTTTGACTCGGAACCTCTCTTTCTTGTGCTCTTTTTTTTTTTTTTTTTTTTTTTTTTTTTTTTTTTTTTTTTTTTGCACTTTTATCTATGTGTACATTTTGTGTAGTTTAGAGTTGTCTTAAGTCGTTCTCCGTTTCCTTGAACTAGTTTTGCTTTTTTTATTTTTGTTGCAGAAATAGTCAGAATTTTTTTTGTTAATCTACGAGTATTTGGGTTCATTCTGTGGATGTGTTCATAAAAATCAATTCTTCTTTTCCGGCAGTTTGATACAGGGTTTCATTTTTGATGTGAATTGGTTTGTTGTTGTGGAACCTGGGACGAAGTTTTTTTTGTTTTTTTTCGTATCTTCCTTATTTTGATCTCCAACTTTTCAGCTGTGCCGTGGTTGGTGACAATCTTTCGACTTCCCGTTTGCTTACTGTGTTGTACTGTCTTCCTTCTGCACTCCACGAGAGGGACTTTTTGTGTTATATGTGATTTTGGTGAGCTGAAAGCCCACTTCAACTTTACTTCTTTTAGATTCTACTGTTTTTTTTTTTTTTTCACGAGGGCGTTCCAACTGTTACATTCTCCAAGATATTTGGATTCACCAGTTTGCTTTTGTTCTACAAATATTGTAGAACAATAGCAAACTGGTGCTTTTCATTTATTATAATAATGTTGTTCTACCAAGAACCGACGGAAGATTCTGTTAATATATTTGAATTCTTTGACGACCTCTATTTATTTGTCCTCCCACTTTAATATGTTTCGGTGGATTTTGTCTCGGTTATGGGAAACGTTTATTTCTTTTTACGAATATCCAGGTAAAAAAAAAAAAACGGAATATCGATTAGCCTCAGCTCTTCGTTTTCAAATAACCCTTTTTGAAAGAACGAATAATTTCTGTTCGTAAAATTTGCATTGCTTTGAAATATTGCGTTATTATAGAAAATGGGAATAGCGGTCGGTGCTGTTTTAATAACAATGACGACAGAAATTTCTCAAGAATTGGTGCAGAATTGCTGAGACAATTATGTCGCTGCTAGCATGTGACAAGATGTGCACGACGTGGGCGCGAATTGCCGTCCACGAAGACGAATGCCTCACCAACATGCTGCCGATACGGTTGCACTGTCGGTCGGAGGACGGCCTTCACGTATCGTACAGCCGTTACGGCGCCTTCCGTGACCACCAGCGGCGTACGTCGGCTCCACATGATGCCACCCCAAAACAGCAGGGAACCTCCGCCTTGCTGCACTCGCTGGACAGTGTGTCTTTGGCGTTCAGCCTGACCGGGTTGCCTCCAGACACGTCTCCGACGATTGTCTGGATGAAGGCATGTGCGACACTCGACGGTGCAGAGAACGTGATGCCAATCCTGAGCGTTCCATTTGGCATGTTGTTGGGCCCATCTGTACCGCGCTGCACGGTGTCGTGGTTGCAAAGATGGACCTCGCCGTGGACGTCGGGAGTGAAGTTGCGCGTCACGCAGCCTATTCCGTACAGTTTGAATCGTAACACGACCTCCTGTCGCTGCACCAAAATCATTATTCAACTTGGTGGCGTTGCTGTCAGGACTCCTCCGAGCCATAATCCGTAGTCAGCGGTCATCCACTGCAGTAGTAGCTTTCGGGCGGCCGGAGCGAGGCATGTCATCGACAGTTCCTGTCTCTCTGTGTCTCCTCCATGTCCGAACAACAGCGCTTTGGTTCACTCCGAGATGCTTAGACAGTTCCCTTGTCATGCTGACACGATCAAACTGCGGTATTGACCGTCTAGGCACAGTTGCACTACAGGCAACACGAGCCGTGTACCTCCTTCCTGGTGGAATGACTGGAACTGATCGGCTGTCGGACCCCCTCCGTCTAATAGGCGCTGCTCATGCACGGTTGTTTACATCTTCGGACAGGTTTGGTGACATCTCTGAACAGTTAAAGGCACTGTGTCCGTGGTACAATATCCACAGTCAACGTCTATCTTGTGTAGTTCTGGCAACCGGGGTGATGCAAAACTTCTTCTGATGTGTGTATAATGTGTTGATCTTTAAGGCGACTTCTTTCATCGGAAACATTATCATTCAAAGACGATACCAGTCTTTCAGAAGCGACAGAACTTCCTAAAAACTAAACCCCACCTGGCCATGAAGGCCCAACGGCACCGACCGGCCGCCGTGTCATCCTCAGGCCACAGGAGTTACTGGATGCGGATATGCAGGGGCATCTACATCTACATCTACATCCATACTCCGCAAGCTACCTGATGATGTGTGGCGGAGGGTTCCTTGAGTACATCTATCGGTTCTCCATTGTATTCCAGTCTCGTATTGTTCGTGGAAAGAAGGATTGTCGGTATGCCTCTGTGTGGGCTCTAATCTCTCTGATTTTATCCTCACGGTCTCTTCGCGAGATCTACGTAGGAGGGAGCAATATGCTGCTCGACTCCTCGGTGAAGCTATGTTCTCGAAACTTCAACAAAAGCTCGTACCGAGCTACTGTGCGTCCCTCCGGCAGAGTCTTCCACTGGAGTTTATCTATCATCTCCGTAACGCTTTCGCGATTACTAAATGATCCTGTAACGAAGCGCGCTGCTCTCCGTTGGATCTTCTCTATCTCTTCTATCAACGCTATCTGGTACGGATCCCACACTGCTGAGCAGTATTCGTGCAGTGGGCGAACAAGCGTACTGTAACCTACTTCCTTTGTTTTCGGATTGCATTTCCTTAGGATTCTTTCAATGAATCTGTCTGGCGTCTGCTTTACCGACGATCAACTTTATATGATCATTCCATTTTAAATCACTCCAAATGCATACTCCCAGATAATTTATCCAATTAACTGCTTCCAGTTGCTGACCTGCTATATTGTAGCTAAATGATAAGGGATCTTTCTTTCTATGTATTCACAGCACATTACACTTGTCTACATGGAGACTCAATTGCCATTCCCTGCACCATGCGTCAATTCGCTGCAGATCCTCCTGCATTTCAGTAGAATTTTCCGTTGTTGCGACCTCTCGGTATACCACAGCATCATCCGCAAAAAGCCTCAGTGAAGTTCAGATGTCATCCACAAGGTCATTTATGTGGTCAGCACACCGCTCTCCCGGCCGTATGTCAGTTTACGAGACGAGAGCCGCTACTCCTCGATGTAATATCTCCTGAGTTTGCCTCGCAAGTGCTGAGTGTACTCCACTTGCCAACAGAGCTCGGAAGGGGGGGGGGGGGGGAGGAGGCACAGTGAGCAATGCGCAGAAAGTAACGCATTTTCCCAGTTGTCAGCGTGACGTCAGAACGAAAGCAGCCGCACGAAACAATACATTAGTTCGCGTTACGTGTAATCATTTTTGCTGTATTTGTGTGGAGTACTTTGATCGTGTTCTTCCCTCAGAAGTACACAGTCGACAGTGGAAACTTCAACGGATTCGGGAGTGTTCATGTTTTTGCTGTTACTGCGTAGAGATTTGATTCAGAACTTAAATAGTTAGCGAACAATGGACAGGGGGATCAACACTGCATTCACCAGCGGCGTGGTTTATGGTTCGTCCACTCAAATACTCAGTGCTGAATGTACAAGTGAGTGTGGAAATTAATTTTTACAGTGTCAGCCTGTGCTATTGCGGGCTATTTTTGCTACAGCCAGGACACAAAGGAAACTGACGTAATGTATCACAGTTTCCCGCGCAGTGAAACATTACAAAAACTAAATGTTGTAGGAAAGGCAGTGCAAACGCTGAGGATGTACGAATATGCTCTCGCCATTTCGCAGAAGCAGGTTACGTGAGGGATTTGCAGTCTGAGAGTGCTCAAGCCAGATGCAGTTCCGACGTCCATTTCGCCGCGCAGCAGTGCGATTTTCAATGCGTCACGTGCAACAGAAGACAGAAGCGATCGCTGTAACAAAACGAGATCTATATAAAAGGTCTTTCGAGACTCTGGAAAAGCTGTCACCAGATAAGGAACATCTTAACAAGGGCACAATTACAGATGATAATCATTCTTCTGGGGCAGTCTTTTTCTTCGATGAATGCTACAGCGGCTCTTACAAACAAGTGTGTCCAAATTCGAGAGCGTGACAGATCTTCGGAGTCAGCTGTCAAGAACACGACGACGAAGGGGGTTTTTGTGTCTAACAAAGTTACTCGTCTCTTGGGAAAAATACTTTCACCCATTCAAATAAAAAGTTTATTAAATAACTCGAAAAGGGTTCGATCGGGTAATGAGAACATTTGCAAAACGATTACTCTGCGTGATATAAAGGCGGAAATGTTATACACTACTGGCCGTTAAAATTGCTACACCAAGAAGAAATGTAGATGATAAACGAGTATTCATTGGACGAATATATTATTCTAGAACTGACATGTGATTACATTTTCACGCAATTTGGGTGCATAGATCCCGAGAAATCAGTACCCAGAACAACCACCTCTGGCCGTAATAATGGCCTCCATACGCCTGGGCATAGAGTCAAACAGAGCTTGGATGGCGTGTACAGGTACAGCTGCCCGTGCAGCTTCAACACGATACCACAGTTCATCAAGAGTAGTGACTGGCGTATTGTGACGAGCCAGTTGCTCGTCCACCATTGACCAGACGTTTTCAGTTGGTGAGAGATCTGGAGAATGTGCTGGCCAGGGCAGCAGTCGAACATTTTGTGTATCCAGAAAGGCACGTACAGGACCTGCAACATGTGGTCGTGCATTATCCTGCTGAAATGTAGGGTTTCGAAGGGATCGAATGAAGGGTAGAGCCACGGGTCGTAACACATCTGAAATGTAACGTCCACTGTCCAAAGTGCCGTCAATGCGAACAAGACGTGACCGAGACGTGTAACCGATGGCACACCATACCATCACGCCGGGTGACACGCCAGTATGGCGATGACGAATACACGCTTCCAATGTGCGTTCACCACGATGTCGCCAAACATGGATGCGACCATCATGATGTTGTAAACAGAACCTGGATTCATCCGATAAAGTGACATTTCGCCATTCGTGCACCCAGGTTCGTCGTCGAGTACACCATCGCAGGCGCTCCTGTCTGTGATGCAGCGTCATAGGTAACCGCAGCCACGGTCTCAGAGCTGATAGTCCGTGCTGCTGCAAACGTCGTCGAACTGTTCGTGCAGATGGTTGTCGTCTTGCAAACGTCCCCATCTGTCGACTCAGGGATCGAGACGTGGCTGCACGATCCGTTACAGCCGTGCGGATAAGATGCCTGTCATCTCGACTGCTAGTGATACGAGGCCGTTGGGATCCAGCACGGCGTTCCGCATTACCCTCCTGAACCCACCGATTCCATATTCTGCTAACAGTCATTGGACCTCGACCGACGCGGGCAGCAATGTCGCGATACGATAAACCGCAACCGCGATAGGCTACAATCCGACCTTTATCAGAGTCGGGCATTTCTCCTCCTTACACGAGGCATCACAACAACATTTCACCAGGCAACGCCGGTCAACTGCTGTTTGTGTATGAGAAATCGGTTGGAAACTTTGCTCGTGTCAGCACGTTTTGGGTGTCGCCACCGGCGCCAACTTTGTGTGAATGCTTTGAAAAGCTAATCATTTGCATATGCACAGCATCTTCTTCCTGTCGGTTAAATTTCGCGTCTGTAGCACGTCATCTTCGTGGTGTAGCAATTTTAACAGCCAGTAGTGTATTTATATAATCGTAATGTACGGCAGGTATGCGGTTTGGAGGATTTATTTCAATGCGATTACATGAATTGCTTGCGAGTTATTTGAGTCAACGTTTAGCATTTCAGGTGTGTGGTGGTTTGGTTGTGATCTGATATTTTACCGACGCGTACGGCATAACCTACGATACAATGTAATTTACGTAATATTTTTAGCAGCAGAAAAGCAGTTTAGACATCTAAATTCTGGTATAAACAACATCTTTTATCAAAAAACAAAGTAAACGCGCATTTCCTGTCGTTCGCTTGTGAGCGCCTGCTTCCACGCTGACGTCACTATACCAGCAAATGGCAGAGCAGAGAGATCACCGCCCGACTTTATTGCGAGGGTTGGAACTTTAATAGTGGCAACTATTCATTTACAGCTCGCACAAAATAGATACGTGTTTCAAAGTTTTACTGACATTGAGAGTAGTCACCAGCGTTGTGTATAACCCGTTGCCAGCGATGTGGAGGTCGTAGGACACTCTTAGCGGTGCCAGTTGTGTTGACAGTTCGAGCGGCGCGGTTTATTGCCCAACGAATAGTAGCAGTTGTGAAGCGAATGCCGCGAAGTGTTTCCTTCAGTTCAGAAATCGAGTTGAAGTCACGAGGGCCTAAGTCAGGGGAGTGAAGTAGGCGGTATAGCACTTAGCTGCCCCATCAATGAAACAAATCAGTAACAGCTTGCACTGTACGTGCTTGAGCATTGTCCTGCAAAAATGATGGTCAGCTCCTGCAGAAAGTGTCACGAATTCTGTCTCTGTGCTGTTCATTTTTGGAACACAAAGTACGACCATCTTACAGACAGAAGTGATGACGCTTTCTGCAGGACCTGACCCTCATTTTGCTGGACAATGCTCAAGCACGTACAGTGCAAGCTGTTACTGATGTGTTTGACTGATGTGGCTTCTAACAAGGGAACCACCCCATCGCACCCCCCTCAGATTTAGTTATAAGTTGGCACAGTGGATAGGCCTTGAAAAACTGAACACAGATCAGTCGAGAAAACAGGAAGAAGTTGTGTGGAACTATGATACAAATAAGCAAAATATACAAACTGAGTAGTCCATGCGAAGATAGGCAACATCAAGGACAGTGTGAGCTCAGGAGTGCCGTGGTCCCGTGGTTAGCGAGAGCAGATGCGGAACGAGAGGTCCTCGGCTCAAGTCTTCCCTCGACTGAAAAGTTTACCTTCTTTATTTACGCAAAGTTATGATCTGTCCGTTCGTTTATTGACGTCTTTGTTCGGTGTAATAAGTTTGGTGTCTGTGTTTTGCGACCGCACCGCAAAACCGTGCGATTAGTAGACGAAAGGACGTGCCTCTCTAATGGGAACCGAAAACATTTGATCGCAAGGTCATAGGTCAACCGATTCCTCCACAGGAAAACGCGTCTGATATATTCTATACGGCATGTGCGTCGCATGACAGGAATATGTTGTCGACCCACGTAACTTGTACACTTGGCGAATGGGTAAAAAGATTCTTCTACCTTGCCCGATTTAGGTTTTCTTGTGGATGTGATAATCACTCCCAAAAAAGTAACGAAAACATAAGAGTTTGTCACATTAACTGCAACGAATGAATGCAACAGTTTCACAGTCGCACAGTTTTCCCTGTGCTCTGTCAGAAGATATGTTTTTAACGTTTTCAAATTTATCCGTGTGTAGACCGTCAAATGCTGCATATGTCCAAGCAAATCTCAACATGTCCTGGAATTTTGGAGAGCGAAGTTCATTATGAGTGAGTGTCTGAACTGTGATAATTGTCTGTAAATAAAAAAAAATTAAACTTTTCACTCGAGGGAAGACTTGAACCCAGGACCTCTCGTTCCGCAGCTGCTCTCGCTAACCACGGGACCACGGCGCTCCTGAGCGCAGACCGATCTTGATGTTGCGTATGTTACGCATGGACTACTCAGTTTGTATATTTTGCTTATTTTTTTTCATAGTTCCACACAACTTCTTCCTGTTTTCTCGATTGATCTGTGTCCAGTTTTTCAAGGCCTGTCCACTGTGCCAACTTATAACTAAATCTGAGGGGGGTGCGATTGGGAGGTTCCGTTGTTAGTAACTTTGAGCGCTCGGCAGACGGCGTGGTCACCCCTCCCGGTGCTAGCCCAGCCCGACAGCGCTTAACTTCGGTGATGTGACGGGAAACGGTGTTACCACTGCGGCAAAGCCATTCGCGGCAGAACTTCCTACCAGTGGTAAATCTTTTCGGCCCACAAATGGCAAGCGTGCAGTGGAAGACGGCGCGAGAGAAGCGTTACCCATCGCGGAGACGGAGGTTTTGTTTTGTAGACAGTAGCTGTTCGCACGCGCCAATCGCGAATACGCGACCGAGATACCAACTGGGTGCGCCGGTGATTCACGTCTCTGAGACGTTCGCGTGCTCCTCCAGAGGCCGGAAGCCGCCCGTGCACGCGGCAAGAGCGGCCCGCATGCATAATGGTCTCCGTTTCCCGCGTGTTGCAAGCGCGTTACGTAAGGCCCGCGTCGCTTCGTGTCGCGTCTTCGCTTCGAATCCACTCATCTTTCCCCCGCCGCTCGGCAGATCCCGGAAAACGCCTGGCAACCCCCTGGATGGGTGTGCTCAACATTACCCTTCTTCAGTAGGTCGCCGCCACGTCTACATCACAGTTTGAGTCGTAACACGGCGTCCTGTGGCTGCTCGAAAAGCATCATTCAACAAGGTGGCGTTGCTGTCAGGGTTCCTCCGAGCCATAATCCGTAGTTAGCGGTCACCCACTGCAGTAGTAGCCCTCGGGCGGCCTGAGCGAGGCATGTCATCGACAGTTCCTGTCTCTCTGTGTCTCCTCCACGTCCGAACAACATCGCTTTGGTTCACTCCGAGACGCCTGGACACTTCCCTTGTTGAGAGCCCTTCCTGGCACAAAGTACGAGGTGCATTCAAGCTCTAAGGCCTCCGATTTTTTTTCTAATTAACTACTCACCCGAAATCGATGAAACTGGCGTTACTTCTCGACGTAATCGCCCTGCAGACGTACACATTTTTCAGAACGCTGACGCCACGATTCCATGGCAGCGGCGAAGGCTTCTTTAGGAGTCTGTTTTGACCACTGGAAAATCGCTGAGGCAATAGCAGCACGGCTGGTGAATGTGCGGCCACAGAGAGTGTCTTTCGTTGTTGGAAAAAGCCAAAAGTCACTAGGAGCCAGGTCAGGTGAGTAGGGAGCACGAGGAATCACTTCAAAGTTGTTATCACCAAGAAACTGTTGCATAACATTAGCTCGATGTGCGGGTGCGTTGTCTCGGTGAAACAGCACACGCGCAGCCCTTCCCGGACGTTTTTGTTGCAGTGCAGGAACGAATTTGTTCCTCAAAACATTTTCGTAGGATGCACCTGTTACCGTCTACGTCCTTTGGAGCGCAATGGGTGAGGATTCGCCCTCTCTGTCCCAGAACATGGACACCATCATTTTTTCAGCACTGGCGGTTACCCGAAATTTTTTGGTGGCGGTGAATCTGTGTGCTTCCATTGAGCTGACTGGAGCTTTGTTTCTGGATTGAAAAATAGCATCCACATCTCATCCATTGTCACAGCCGACGAAAAGAAAGTCCCATTCGTGCTGTCGTTGCGCGTCAACATTGCTCGGCAACGTGCCACACGGGCAGCCGTGTGGTCGTCCGTCAGCATTCGTGGCACCCACCTGGATGACACTTTTCGCATTTTCAGGTCGTCGTGCAGGATTGTGTGCACAGAACCCACAGAAATGCCAACTCTCGAGGCGATCTGTTCAACAGTCATTCGGCGATCCCCCTAAACAATTCTCTGCACTTTCTCGATCGTGTCGTCAGACCGGCTCGTGCGAGCCAGAGGTTGTTTCGGTTTGTTGTCACACGATGTTCTGCCTTCATTAAACTGTCGCACCCACGAACGGACTTTCGACACATCCATAACTCCGTCACCACGTGTCTCCTTGAACTGTCGATGAATTTCAATTGGTTTCACACCACGCAAATCCAGAAAACGAATGAATGCACGCTGTTCAAGTAAGGAAAAGTCGCCATTTCATTTAAAACAGTTCTCATTCTCGCCGCTGGCGGTAAAATTCCATCTGCCGTACGGTGCTGCCATCTCTGGGACGTATTGACAATGAACGCGGCCTCATTTTAAAACAATGCACATGTTTCTATCTCTTTCCAGTCTGGAGAAAAAAAATCGGAGGCCTTAGAACTTGAATGCACCTCGTAACAATGCGATCGAACCGCGGCACGGTTGAGCTACATACAACACTTGCCGTGTACCTCCTTCCTGGTGGAACGATTGGAACTGATCGGCTGTCGGACCCCCTCCGTCTAATAGGCGCTGCTCATGTATCGTTGTTTACATCTTTGGACTGGTTTAGTGACATCTCTGAACAGTCAAAGGGAGTCCGTCTGTGATACAATATCCACATTCAACGTCCATCTTCAGGAGTTCTGGGAACCGGGGCGACGCAAAACTCTTTTTGGTGTGTGTAATAAATGAACTGTCGTAATGAAACTTGTACTGCCGTAATGTGAAGGCAAAACTGCACTGTAATAATAATTAATTGTCGTAATCTAAAGGGAAGTCTTTCATACTGTAAAAGCTAGCAATCTGACTGCAAGAATTTTGAACAGTATAAACTGCCTGAATAGTGAAACTTTGACATCATAAGACCTGCGATAATCAGTCTTGCAAAAGCTGATCTCAGATCCCAGAACTAAGAGTAGAAGATGTAACTGTCTCTGAATGACATACGTTGGCCCTGACTGAATATAAAATAAATTTAAAAAATCTGTAATCCTTACCTGTATTCCGCGGATATCTGGATAACGCGTTGCAAGATGGTTCAAATGGCTCTGAGCACTATGGGACTCAACTGCTTAGGTCATTAGTCCCCTAGAAACAAATGGATCTGAGCACTATGCGACTTAACTTCTGAGGTCATCAGTCGCCTAGAACTTAGAACTAATTAAACCTAAGGACATCACACACACCCATGCCCGAGGCAGGATTCGAACCTGCGACCGCAGCGGTCTCGCGGTTCCGGACTGCAGCGGCCAGAACCGCCTGGCCACTTCGGCCGGCATAACGCGTTGCAGTACTGCTCTGTCTATGCTATGCTAAAGCTGCAAATTTCTATATCTGAACAGACACATTGCAGAGGTGCAGTGAGCTCTACATCTGCATCTACATCAACATCACACTCCGCAACTCACCTAGTGGTGTGTGGCGGAGGGTATTTTCTGTACCACTATCTGATTCCGTCCAACTCTGTTCCACTATTGCGTGGGAAGAATGATTGTCGGTGAGCCTCTGTATTGGCTCTAATTTCTCGAATTTTCTCCTCGTGGTCAATACGCGTGACGTATGTGTGTGTTTGGAGGGAGGGGGGAGGGGGGGGAGGCAATACGTTGTCCGACTCCTCCTGAAAAGTGCTGTCCCGGAACATCAGCTCTAAACCTCTCCGTGATGCACAACTCCTCTCTTGTAACGTGTGCCAGTGGAGTTTGTTTAGCATCTCTCGCCAGCCAAACGATCCCGTGACGAAACGCGCCGCTCTCCGTTGGATCTTCTCCGTCTCCTCTATCAGTCCCACGTGATAGGGATCCCAGGTAGGTGAACAACACTCAGGAATCGGGCGGACAAGCGCCTTTAAGCCACTTCCTTCGTGGATGAGTTACATTTCCTTAAGATTCTTCCCATGAATGTGAGTCTTCTGTCTGCTTTTCTCACTGTCTGTTTTAACAACTTTTATGAAGATCTTGTAAGTAGGCTGTTTATGTTTTCTTATTCGCAACGTTACGTAGCGCTCTGTATGAAAATCACTGGCTGTGCTGTGTGCAGTCTGTGGCTAGTTTGCATTGTTGTCTGCCATTGTAGTGTTGGGCAGCTGGATGTGAACAGCGCGTAGCGTTGCGCAGTTGCAGGTGAGCCGCCAGCAGTGGTGGATGTGGGGAGAGAGATGGCGGAGTTTTGAAATTTGTAAGACTGGATGTCATGAACTGCTATATATATTATGACTATTAAGGTAAATACATTGTTCGTTCTCTATCAAAATGTTTCATTTGCTAACTATGCCTATCAGTAGTTAGTGCCTTCAGTAGTTAGAATGTTTTATTTAGCTGGCAGTATTGGCGCTCGCTGTATTGCTGTAGTTCGAGTGACGAAGATTTTTGTGAGGTAAGTGATTTGTGAAACGTATAGGTTAATGTTAGTCAGGGCCATTCTTTTGTAGGGAAAGTCAGATTGCGTTGCGCTAAAAATATTGTGTGTCAGTTTAAGCACAGTCTTATACAATTGTTCAAAGGGGACGTTTCATATGGTAGCCACAGACTGCACACAGCACAGCCAGTGATTTTCATACAGCCGGCTGGTGTGGCCGAGCGGTTCTAGGCGCTACAGTCTGGAACCGCGCGACTGCTACGGTCGCAGATTCGAATCCTGCCTCGGGCATGGATGTGTGTGATTTCCTTAGGTTAGTTAGGTTTAAGTAGTTCTAAGTTCTAGGGGACTGATGACCACAGCAGTTGAGTCCCATAGTGCTCAGAGCCATTTGAACCATTTTTAGCCATTTTCATACAGAGCGCTACGTAACGTTGCCAATAAGAAAACATAAACAGCCTACTTACAATCTGAAGATAGTAATTTAATTTTACCGAGACCCATTATGTACAATAAATTTTTTCGTAGCGATCCCGACTAGGGAACTTGTCTTCTCCTAAGTACTTTTTTATTTGTGTTTGTTTCCTTTTGTACTATTGTAAAACAAAGGTTAACGCTCTATGGAAAGAATTATGAAGCAATAAGGACAAAAAGTTCTAAATGCTATATTTGTGTTACGTAACGGCCCAAAATATACATTTACTGATAAAAAATACATTCAGTCATGTTTATGCAATATATTTTGTAGCATTACATGTTTCTTACATTAGGCAGTTAAGGAGACAGATAAACTGAATTTTGGATTATGATTAAAAAAAAATATACGCTTTTCTGACGTGTGAAAATGTTTCTGAACTTTTGACCCTCATAGTTTTTATTCTCAGTGGAAGTCCAGCAACCAGGGCCGTTTCTTCTCGATGCGCAAATTATCATTACGCCTCTTGCACATTTGCAGTTTGGCATCTTGCATCCTATCTGTCTTCGCCGACACTATTCGCCAATGTCCAACATTGTCCTGACGAACAACCTTTTGGGGAACAGCCTTTCACGCATTCCCTTTTTGCTACTTCTTTACATTTTCAGCATCTATTTCAAGAAGGCCTTTCCCTCTTGTTCATTTTGCACAGGGCATCGTCTGATTCAGCTTAGACCTGACAAAGTGGCCTGTGCTTATTACTGGGTAGACCAAGAGGGTCCCACCCAACACCGACTCGAAGGAAGGCCTCGGCGCTTGTTGGTGACGTCACGTCAGCTAGGCACGGCGAACGCCACGTCTGTTGCAGGCAGAAACGCCTGGGCGTGCTTATCACTATGAATCTCTTATTTTCGGACAAAACGTTCGGTATAGTTTTGGATCCTGCAGTTTTATTTAGATGAAAAATTTTCTTACTATCGTAAAGCTACAAATGAAGATCATAGTTCTGTGTTACTGAATCCTGCCGAAACAAACGTAGATCAATATGAGAAGATGCTTTGCCCCATCGCAAGCTTCGGAAATTTTACATTCAAGTAACCATATTTACTTCATCCATTTTGTTATCGAAACTTACCCCAACCCCCTTACAATGAACTCGTTTCTTTTATATATTTATTTTCGTTTCACATCGTCACTGGAAATGTGAACCAATTCACATGTGCAAATGTCCAACTGTTGCCAGTCATTAGATTACAGTCGTTTTCAACGAAAGGAATTCTAAACAGGAAACAAAATAGTTTCATACATCGAAAATACTGCTGAGCTTAAACTTTTTTAAACATGCACATTAGAAAAGATAAATATTCCTCTCTTGCAACTGAAAGGAGAAACTTTGTAAGATAAAAAAATTTTATTTGATAAAACAAGTATCTCTCTTTTGCCTCTTCTCCTGTCCCCCACCCCCTCCCCCAACGTGTACAATCGCGAGATATTTCATCAACATTCAGTGCTCCTCGCCCCATAGTCAACCGAGATACCTAAAGAAGAGCACCAATATGTTCACAGTTTCTTGTAAAACAACCCAATACAAACGTAACTTCCTCTGAAATACAAATAGGGTAAAGAAGCACGAATTCTGTTGCTGCTGGACCATGAAGTTGTTTTTGTATGTCAACCCTTAAAACAGGCGGAAATTTAAGTTCAGGTGTACACTACTTGTTAAAAAGTGTAATGAACTGCACAATTAATTGCTTGCAGAAATCTCTCAGAACAATGTGTGTCGGTAAACTACCGCCAATAGTTTCACATTTTCCTGTGTCTGGGAGGGAGACACCGCCTTTATGAGTACGCCTGCAACAGACGTGGCGTTCGCCGTGCCTAGCTGACGTGACGTCACGAACAAGCGCCGAGGCCTTCCTTTGAGTCGGTGTTGGTCGCAGTCCCTTCTCTGCAGTAGCCATGGATTTACTACCATCAGATCACAGAAGTGAAAAAAAAGCCGACGACAGTACTGAAAAAAAAAGATCAGTAATAATATATATCAACATCCGAAATACACGCGCCAGCGCGATACAAAACGCCCAAGATGAAACTGTTTAAGTAGTTGAAAAATCCTCACAGTGCAGCATAACATCCGATCTTATAGTATGAAGCGTTACGAATCCGCTGCGCACGGTGACTCCGAGAAAATGCTTCTCGCTATGCAGATTCTCCGCAGCTTCTCCGCAATTCTAATCAATACCTCCTCATTAGTTATATGATCTACTCATCTAATCTTCAGCATTCTTCTGTAGCACCACATCTGGAAAGCTATTCTCTTCTTGTCAAAGCTATTTATCGTCCACGTTTCACTTCCATACATGGCTTCACTCCATGCAAATACTTTCAGAAACGACTTCCTCACACTTAAATCTATACTCGATGTTAACAAATTTCTCTTCTTCAGAAACGCTTTCCTTGCCATTGCCAGTCTACATTTTATATCCTCTCTACTTCGACCGTCATCAGTTATTTTGTTCCCCAAATAGCAAAACTCCTTTACTACTTTAAGTGTGTCATTTCCTAATCTAATTCCCGCAGCATCACCTGATATAATTCGACTACATTCCGTTATCCTCGTTTTGCTTTTGTTGATGTTCATCTTATGTCTTCCTTTCAAGACACTGTCCATTCCGTTCAACTGCTCTTCCAAGTCCTTTGCTATCTCTGACACAATTAAAATGTCATCGACGAACCTCAAAGTTTTTATTTCTTCTCCATGGATTTTAATACCTACTCCAAACTTTTTACTGCTTGCTCTATATACAGATTTAACAACATCGGGCAGAGGCTACAACCCTGTCTCACTCCCTTCCCAACCACTGCTTCCCTTTCATGCCCCTCGACTCTTGTAACTGCCATCTGGTTTCTGTACAAATTGTAAATAGCCTTTCGCTCCCTGTATTTTACCCCTGCCACCTTTAGAATTTGAAAGAGAGTATTCCAGTTAACATTGTCAAAAGCTTTCTCTAAGTCTACAAATGCTAGAAACGTAGGTTTGTCGTTCCTTAATCTTTCTTCTAAGATAAGTCGTAGGGTCAGTATGGCCTCACGTGTTCCAGTATTTCTACGGAATCCAAACTGATCTTCCCCGAGGTCGGCTTCTACCAGTTTTTCCATTCGTCTGTAAAAAATTCGCGTTAGTATTTTGCAGCTGTGACTTATTAAACTGATAGTTCGGTAATTTTCACATCTCTCAACGCCTGATTTCTTTGGGATCGGAATTGTTATATTCTTCTTGAAGTGTAAGGGTATTTCGCCTGTTTCATATATCTTGCTCAGCAGATGGTAGGGTTTTGTCAGGACTGGCTCTCCCAAGGCCGTCAGTAGTTCTAATGGAATGTTGTCTACTCTCGGGGCCTTGTTTCGACTCAGGTCTTTCAGTGCTCTGTCAAACTCTTCACGCAGTATCGGATCTCCCATTTCATACTCATCTACATCCTCTTCCATTTCCATAATATTGTCTTCAAGTACATCGCCCTTGTATACACCCTCTATATACTCCTCCTACCTTTCTGCTTTCCCTTCATTGCTTAGAACTGGGTTTCCATCTGAGCTCTTGATATTCATAAAAGTGGTTCTCTTTTCTCGAAAGGTCTCTTTAATTTTCCTCTAGGCAGTATCTATCTTACCCCTAGTCAGATAAGGCTCTACATCCGTACATTTATGCTCTAGCCATCCCTGCTGAGCCATTTTGCACTTCCTGTCGATCTCATTTTTGAGACGTTTGTATTCCTTTTTGCCAGCTTCATTTACTGCATTTTTATATTTTCTGCTTTCATCAATTGAATTGAATATTTCTTCTGTTACCCAAGTATTTCTACTAGCCCTCGTCTTTTTACCTACTTGATGCTCTGCTGCCTTAACTACTTCATCCCTCAGAGCTACCTATTCTTCTACTGTATTTCTTTCCCCCATTCCTGTCAATTGTTCCCTCATGCTCTCCCTGAAACTCTGTACAACCTCCGGTTTAGTCAATTTATCCAGCTCCCATCTCCTTATATTCCGACCTTTTGGCAGTTTGTTCAGTTTTGATCTACAGTTCATAACCAATAGATTGTGGTCAGAGTCGACATCTGCCCCTGGAAAAGTCTTGCAATTTAAAACCTGGTTCTTAAATCTCTGTCTTACCATTATATAATCTATCTGATACCTTCTAGCATCTCCGGGATTCTTCCGTGTATACAACCTTCTTTCGTGATTCTTGAAGCAAGTGTTAGCTATGATTAAGTTATGCTCTGAGCATAATACTACCAGACGGCTTCCTCTTTCATTTATATATTTTTTATAAGATCAGTAGTAATAGATACCAACATCTGAAATACACGCGCCCACGCGATACAGAACTCCCAAGATGTAACTGTTTAAGTAGTTGAAATCCTCACAGTGCAGCATAACATTCGATATTTCAGCGTGAAGCGTTACGAATGCGCTGCGCACGGCGACTCCGAGAAAATGCTTCTGGCTATGCTGATACAGCAACGTATTATAAGCGTTACACATTTGTGGATCTCGCCTGAAGAGGATTAAAAATATTTTAGAACAGCACCCCCGCTGATCTTACAAGGAGACGGCACGACCGTGGGGTCCGGGATTTGTCCGAAATTTTGTGTGGTGAAAGAGGACCCCTAACACCTCACGTGGTTAAAATCTTAGGACGCACTACCCGGAAAATCCCGATAACAATCGATCCAAAGTTTCTTAGGTGCCTTATGAGTATAAAATGTTAGTACACTGGCGAGCCGCCGTTTGAGCTAGGTATTTAGGGCTTGGAGTCTTACGCCAGAGGTCTCGGGTTCTATTCCTCTTCTGGCACTTTTTTTTTCTTCTGTTTCATTTTCTTTTGTTAGTCCACCAATTATTCAGTAAGTTTCCCAAACCTACATTATCTTTAACAAATTAGTTACATTATTGAATAAAAATTATTTTCTTTTTGGCCAACGACACAATTCATGGCGGTGGGTTTTCCATTATTCACTGTAAAGTATATGAGAAGAATCATTGGGTTTTTAGTCAGAATAACAAATTCGACCGGGAAACATTCAATTTTTGTACATATAATAATTATAAGCAATAACCGCAGTGGTAATTATCGTAAAAACAAAGCAATAATTTTTGCGACGTCTTGCGCAACATATAAAAGCGGATTTTTTAGAACCACAGGGCGTTTGCAATAAATCTGTACAAAAATATGCTCCATTAACATTTACGAAAATGTTTCGAGTTTCTGATAATTTTGAGCCAAACCAGGCATATTGAATCATGTCTCGGAATATTGGTGACCATAACTGATGGTGAATTGTAGAATGAATTTTTATACAGTCTTCCCGGGAATTAATTTCACGATTCTCCTGTAACAATGCTCTGCAATTTTGCAAGCAACAGAAGAAAAAAAAAAGTGCCAGAGGAGGAATCGAAGCCGAGACCTCTGGCGTAAGGGTCCGACTGCTAACCGTGTAGGCCAGACGGCGGCTCAGCAATGAATTAACATTTTATACTCATAAGGCACCTAAGAAACTTCGGATCGATTTTTCTCGGGATTTTCCTAGTAGTGCGTCCTAATGTTTTAAGGGGCTCCGGAAAGGCTCAAAATCATGAAAAGTTCAATTTTTACTTTTTTGCGTTTTCTGAATCTGCAGACTATTACCTTTTAATAGATATATAATTTCTTCAATTCCCAAGACTACAACTATGTTTAAATTTTTTTTTTGAAATGTGTTCTACATGGGCGTGACCCACTGTGGCGCTGTTAAACTGCTGTCAAATGGTGTTATTATTAACGTCCGTGTTCATCAGGTACATTTTAGTGATGTGAGATAAAGTATGTGTTGTGGCTAACCTGTGATGGTTCAATATATATCGCTGGTGTGATTGTCGATTGTTTCATGTTTATTTACTCTGTCGTTATCTCGAAAATATTCGTAATTAATTCTGTTTCTTGAATCTCTGTTTTGTTGAAGTATAATAATGAGTAAAAGTAAAGTTATTAGAAATCCTCTGAAGGCTTTTAAGAAAAGGAGAAATGTTGGAAAGCCAAAGGTATGTGTTATTACTGTAAACAATAAAGACGATAACCAAGTGAGTGAACCTAACCTCTCAAGTACACCTGCCCATAGCAGTCAAAGTGGGAAAGAAAATACTTCACAGAAGAAGCTTGGTTCAATGAGTGAAAACTATGAATGTTTTATGGGCGAATCGGATGTGAATGAAATATTTGATATGTCGGTTCTCAAAGGAATTTTTTCAAACTGTGTAAGATGTATTCATTGTAGTGAAGTTGGTCTGGAACTCTCCATAGTAAAGCACGTAGGACTTGCTAGTGAAATACAACTGAAATGTGATAAGTGTTCATACATGACCACCTTTTGGAACAGTGTTGCAGCAACTGCAACTGAAGAAAATGGTAGCAAAATCTACGAACACAACAACGAGCGATGCTTGCTTTAGACAAGAAACGCCTTCGGGCTGCAGACAGGGCTGTAAAGAGTCTAGAAATACAAGCAAGAGCAAACAGGAGGAGGAACAAGAGGAAGCTGGAGGAGGAGTTTGCAGAGGATGAAGATAATCCATCCTATGGACCTGGAATGCACTAAAAAGTTAATCCAATCTTTGTCGCTCGATTCCCAAAACTTTTATTTTCTCATACTAATTACATGTTTTCTAAGGATCTTCCAAACATATTTGTTTCAAACTCTCAGTAAATGTTACACAGTACCTTCTGCATAATTTAACACAGCCTTTTTCCAAAAAACTGTATATTTTTGAATATATAAATAAAAAATTGCAAAAAAAATGTTGTGAATTTTCATTACAATTGAAAAAAAGTCATCTTTAATAACTGAATTAAATTTTGTAAAATCTCTGTGTTAAGTTGTAGCCCATATTCCAATAAATAATCTGTAAAAAGTTCAACCTCCTACCTCAAGTACTTTGTGAGGAAAGATGTAATTTATAAGCGTTATTTTAACATTGCAAGTATAGGGCGTTCCGGAGCCCCTTAACCACGTGAGGTGTGAGGGGTCCTCTTTCACCACACAAAATTTCGGACAAATCTCGGACCCCAGGGTCGTGCCGTCTCCTTGTTAGCTACGAGCCGGTGCTGGTGGGCACGCTGAGCACGCGGTCCCGGGTTCGCATCCGCGCGCCACCCAGCCCCCATCCCCCCGGCCCCCTGGCTGGGAATCAACAGTGAGCTCGGCGAGGGCCTCACCTCTGCATATCCCCCCACCCCGCCGGCCACCGGACCCCCCACCACCGGCCGCCGCTGCTGCCGTGCCAGCCAACGGGCTCGCGCCGTAGCGGCCGCGGGGGTGCTGCGTACGCGGGTGCTCCGCAGGCGGACGCCCGCTGCCGCTCGCGCGACTCCGCTTCCCCCCCTGGCCGAGCGCAGCGCTATCGACCGGGCGCGAGCCGGGCCGTGGCCGGGCCAGTCAGTCGCTCCTGCGCGCTCGTGCTAGGCGGGTCATGCCCTGCTGCCGTCAGCTCTGCTACTGCTGCCGCCGCCACCGCGCTGCGTAGGTGAGACTGCGCGACCTGCGTGTGTGTGTGCGTGCGAGCTGTCTCGGGAACATGTGTGGGGGGTGAGGACCGAGGGGACACCGCGCGACAGCACGCCAGGCGGCAAAGTGACAGACACCTGCGGCCTAGAGGCACACAACTGGAGCGAACCAGACCCAGCTCGCTTCATTTTTTTTTTTTTACTCCCCACCCCGCCCCTTTTCCCTTCACTCTCCCTCTTCCTTGTCTCGCTCCGGTGTTTTGTTGCCACCTGTGTTACGAAAGACGGCTTGGCAGCTGGAACACTTGCACACTTCCACGGTTCAGTTCCGCAGTGCAGCAATAGAGACAGTTTGCGCAAGAAGTGGTAATGCGCAGCTGGCTACCCGAACAGTAGCGGCGGCAGTAGTAATAGTGTGTGTGTGCGCGCGCGCGCGCTACGTGTGTTTTGCCTCTCGCCCTGCTGTACTACAGATACCGTTAGGGCCGCTCGTGACGTCACAGGCTGCGAAACCGGTTCCGCCCGTTTTCGGCGACCGGCCTGCCGACTCCAAGCTGACCGTCTGCGTGGGAGGACGACGACAACAAAAACAGCAGCAAAGGACAGAAACTACGACGACGAACTAAGTTACAGGTTGGTGTTCCACATGTCACTCTTTTGCAGACAAATCCATTGCGTATTGTCCGTTTCGACACCTTACCAGTGCTTTCGATTGAAAATATCGGTTTTGTAAAACGTGCTCGATGACTAATATATTTGAAGGCGTGTGATACAGGTAACCCTCCCACTGCACCTGAAACCTTGTTTGTTGTGACAGATGTGATCACTGGCGCAAGCCGAGGTCTAGGTTAGACTGGAAGGTGATAATTTGTTTCCTAGTCAGCAAAGCCAACGGATGTGAATGGCAGATAGTTTTGCTAACAGACTGATGTGTGTAACGTAGGCTGATGTTTACATTAGCGCGATATTTGACGCAAGTTATTCGTAAAAAACATAAATTGCGAAGTAAATTCAGCGGATGGACTTTGTATCCACGTATCGTACACAAAATTCGAAAAATGTAAGCGCACACTTAATTCGTAATTTTTACCGACAAATTACACGTTAGCACCAGAAGCCGCTAAACTTGTTATTAATAACCCATCCCAATTCAAAAGCAATATCAATGTTCTGATGCTCACTAATCAGGGTTAGTCCTTTTTAGCAGAAAGGTGGTGTATTAAGGTGCCACAAAAAAAGTCTTTGGTCACTTACCAAATAGCATAAAGTGTCTGACACATAGTCAACCCGCATTTAAAAACAAACTGAAAGAATTTCTAAATGACAGCTCCTTTCACTCGATACGTTAATTTTTATGTATAAATTAGTAATTTTACATTAATTAAAAATTTAATTATGTCGTGTAAAGAAACCTTTTGTTCTACATCACCACAAAGTGTTGTACTTGATGTATGGAACAAATATTAATCTAATGTAGTTAATGACGCTTCATTGACAACTTGTTTCGCTAGGAAGCAGCATTCACGTGCGGTACTTAACTAAAGCTGTGACACCCATATGTTGTTACGTGATCTGGAGACCTCATTGCTTAAGCTTTTGGTGTAGAGTTTTCTTGACCAAGTCAACTTTCAACTTAGGTATTACGTTTTACGCGTTAACCTCTTCTATCAACGTGTTTTTATATAACCTTTTTTACGTGCACATGAAAATGGTGCGTCCTCTCTAAACAAGTCATCAACAAAGAATTATTTACTAAAAGTAGCTTCATCGGCATCTACATACATAGTCCGCAAGCCACCATATGGTGTATGGCGGAGGGGTACCTTTTCCTGTTCCACTCAAATATAGCGAGGGGCCATATGCTTCCGTACGACTCTTGATTTCTCTTGTTTTCGCGGTCCTTAACTCGTGTTGATGACAGTAGGATCGGAGATTGTCGCAAATATCGGTTCTATAACATTTCTCATTAGTGTATCAGAACATCATTGAACACCCCCCACCCCAGGCATAAGCATTTGAGTTCATTAAGCTTGCGTGTTGATCCGGCGTACCGGTAAGAAATCTAGCTGCACGCCTTTGAATGGCTTCGATGTCTACTTTTGATATCAGCTGGTGAGGACACCAAACAGTCGCGCCGTGCTCGAAAATTGGTCTCCTTCATTGATGAGCCTCGCTTTCCTAAAATTCTCCCTATTCGCTTTCCCTACTACGGATCTCGGTCGTGTTTGTTCCATGTCATATCGCTTTGCAACTCTATACTTCGAAATTTAATCTGCGTAACTGTGTCAAGCAGCAAAATACTGATACCTAATTCGAACATTACATGATACTTTCTCGTACTCATTTGCATTAACTTACCATTTTTTCGGCATTTATCGATAACGGCGGTGAACTGAATTTTTTTCAAATTTCAGCCTGCTTCTTTTGTACTGCATTTCATGACATCTGAAAGCTCACTTTTGGAATTCATCTTTCGTAGACCAAATAAAAAGAAATGTTTCGAAATGCTATTTTGTCATGTGGTGACATGGTTGGAGACCGTGGCTGTTATTTGGAAAATAAATGTTAATGGTGTTGAGACAACAACTAGCCACAAATTTAAGTTCCTTTATTCAAAAGGTAACGTTACTGGTTTCGAATCATTCATGCCTTCATTAGAACATTTGGTACGTTTTTTATTGATTGGTTGTCCTAAAATATAAATAATACGTAATTATAAGCACGCCACACAGCTGTTTGCGTTACAGGTTTGCGTGACAGACTTACGTGAAATGCCGGTCTGGAGTATTTGTTTTCATAGTTTTCGACCAACAAATGATGTTCGTAGTTTCACATTTGTTACAGAATACGTGTATTGTGTAACAAATGTAAAGTGCTGGATGATACAAATTAGTGTGTGCAACGACAAGAATGTGGTGAAAACAACGAGCATCATTTGTTGGACTAAAACTATGAGAACAAATACTCCAGACCGACATTTCACGCAAGTCACATTCCAATGCAAATCTGTAACGCAACCATCTGTGTGGCGTGCTTATAATGATGTATTATTTACATTTTATGACAACTATTCAATAAAAAGCGCACTACATGCTCTAATGGAAGCCGTCTGAAGATGAGTTGTAACGATTGGAAACCGCTAATGGTACGAAACTTCCTGGCAGATTAAAACTGTGTGCCGGACCGAGACTCGAACTCGGGACCTTTGCCTTTCGCGGGCAAGCGCTCTACCAACTGAGCTACCCAAGCACGACTCACGCCCGCTACTCACAGCTTTACTTCTGCCAGTACCTCGTCTCCTACCTTCCAAACTTTACAGAAGCTCTCCTGCGAACCTTGCAGAACTAGCACTACTGGAAGAAAGGATACAGCGGAGACATGGCTTAGCCACAGCCTGGGGGATGTTTCCAGAATTTGATTTTCACTCTGCAGCTGAGTGTGCCCGAGAAAGGCAAAGGTCCCGAGTTCGAGCCTCACTCCGGCAAACAGTTTTAATCTGCCAGGAAGTTTCATATCAGCGCACACTCCGCTGCAGAGTGAAAATCTCATTCCGCTAATGGTACCTGTTGAATAAACGAGCTTAAAATAAATGTGGCTGGTGTTTCGAAAGGTCTGTGCCTTGTCCAAACAAACTAATTGTTTCTTCAACGTGCTCGTTTAAGTGTTCCCTTTATTTATTATTCCGTGGGATCAAATTAAGGAGAAGTCTCCATGGTCATGGAACGAGTCAATACATGGAATTATAACACGATAGTAGAATCAGATAAAATGAAATCTAAGTAGCATATTCAGGCGACAATTCGTAAGTTTAAGTAAAGAACATCAACAATGTAACACTGGAATTTGCTTAATTTTTCAGCTCTTCCAGGAGCTGCTCGACAGAATAGGAGTGAGCCATGGGGAAACTCTCCAGTTTAGACTTAAAAGCGTTTGGGCTACTGCTAAGATTTTTGGGTTCTTGTGGTAGCTTATTGAAAATGGATGCAGCAGAATACTGCACTCCTTTCTGCACAAGAGTCAAGGAAGTGCATTCCCCATGCAGATTTGATTTCTGCCTAATATTAACTGAGTGAATGGTGCTAACTCTTGGGAATAAGCTAATATTGCTAACAACAAACGACATTAAAGAAAATATATACTGTGAGGGCAATGTCAGAATTCCCAGACTATTGAATAGGGGTCGACAAGAGGTTCTCGAACTTGCACCATAGATAACTCGAACAGCCCGTTTTTGAGCCAAAAATACCCTTTTTGAAGCAGATCAATTACCCAAAAAAATAATATCATATGACATAAGCGTATGAAAATATGCGAAGTAGACTACTTTTCGTGTTGAACTGTCACTTATTTCAGATACTGTTCTAATGGTAAATAAAGCAGCATTTAGTTTCTGAACAAGATCCTGGACACGGGCTTTCCACAACAGCTTACTATCTATCCGAACGCCTAGGAACTTGAACTGTTCCGTCTCGCTTATAATATGCCCATTCTGTCTGATCAAAATATCGGTTCTCGTTGAATTTTGAGTTAGAAACTGTAAAAACTGAGTCTTACTGTGATTTAGCGTCAAATTATTTTTGTTGAATATTAGGTGAAACATTGCATGCTGATTGTATAGTTTTGCGATTCTGGCAATTACATTCATAACACTTACCAAAATGTACGCAGTAGCAGAAAACGTTGTTCGTGTAAGTGTCTGTTATCTGCAATGCAGCTGCCATTTAGGTGGAGTTTCTCATCTGCAAAGCTGACGAGAATGAAACATCCTGCGGGTTTACTCTGTTCTGCTTACAAGCGCACATTGTTGTGTTTGTCATTAGGAATGCAGCTGATACATCGGTTTAGAAATTTCCGCTTGAAATATCGCGTCGCTCCTTTAGTTTATAGGTGCATCCCAGTGGTCGGCATTTCTGCCTGCTCTGCGGACGACCCAAGTTCGAATATCGGTGTTGTTGTTGTTGTTGTTGTTGTTGTGGTCTTCAGTCCTGAGACTGGTTTGCTGCAGCTCTCCATGCTACTGTATTCATCTCTTGGTCTCCCTCTACGATTTTTACCCTCCACGCTCCCCTCCAGTACTAAATTGGTGATCCTTGATGCCTCAGAACATGTCCTACCAACCGATCCCTTGTTCTGCTCAAGTTGTGCCACAAACTCCTCTTCTCCCCAATTGTATTCAATACCTCCTCATTGGTTATGTGATGTACCCATCTAATCTTCACCATTCTTCTGTTGCACCACATTCGAAAGCTCATATTCTCTTCTTGTCTAAACTATTTATCGTCCACGTTTCACTTCCGTATGTGGCTACACTCCATACAAATACTTTCAGAAACGACTTCCTGACACTACTCGATGTTAACAAATTTCTCTTGTTCAGGAACGCTTTCCTAGCCATTGCCAGTCTACATTTTATATCTTCTCTACTTCGACCATCATCAGTTATTTTGCTCCCGAAATACCGAAACTCCTTTACTACTTCAAGCGTCTCATTTCCTAATCTAATTCCCTCAGCATCACCCGACTTAATTCGACTACATTCCGATATCCTCGTTTTGCTTTTGTTGATGTTCATCTTATATCCTCCTTCCAAGACACTGTCCATTCCGTTCGACTGCTCTTCCAAGTCCTTTGCAGTCTCTGACAGAATTACAATGTCATCGGCGAACCAGAAAGTTTTCATTTCTTCTCCATGGATTTTAATACCTACTCCGAATTTTTCTTTTGTTTCCTTTACTGTTTGCTCAATATACAAATTGAATAACATCGGGGAGAGGCTACAACCCTGTCTCACTCCCTTCCCAACCACTGCTTCCCTTTGGTGTCCCTAAACTCTTAACTGCCATCTGGTTTCTGTAAAAATTGTAAAATGCCTTTCGGTTCCTGTATTTTACCCCTGCCACCTTAAGAATTTGAAAGAGTATTCCAGTTAACATTGTCAAAAGCTTTCTCCAAGTCTACAAATGCTAGAAACGTAGGTTTGCCTTTCCTTAATTTTTCTTCTAAGGTAAGTCGTAAGGTCAGTATTGCCTGACGTGTTCCAATATTTCTACGGAATCCAAACTGATCTTCCCCGAGGCCGGGTTCTACCAGTTTTTCCATTCGTCTGTAAAGAATTGGCGTTAGAATACCGGCAGTGCCATTGTTTTTCCTTGATGGAAGGACTGAAACGAGCTGAAGAAACCTCGTGATGCTCTGTGACGAGCTAAGTGTCGAGAAAACAGGCAGTTACCGGCAGAGTGCTCTGATTGACCCGGCCCGATGCGTCCTTACTGGATCCAAATGGCGCGCCATTATCACAGGATGACACGGCGGTCGGCCGGTTCCGGGAGGCCCATCGGGGTCAGAGCGCGGAGCTGTGCTCGCTTTAGTTCACAGGACGCTTACTGCTTGCACATTCGTGTTCGACCGGCGAACATGGCCCGGAGGTGTTCAGCAGAGGGGTACTTTCAACGGTAGCATCGTATGTTCACCCTGCAACAGTTCTTTTCATTTTTTTCTCTGGGTAGACAGGCACCAGAACCTCGATAAGTCTGAGGGAAGACGTTTCACTGGGCTGTATTTTAAAATTGTACTTTATTTGGCACTACTGGTTTCGGGTTCGGCCTGCTTTCAAGTGTATCTGTTACAGATGTGGGTACAGTGTGCTCGCCACACATCATACAGAAATCTCCCTCCTTGATTGCTTGTGGCAAGATCGTTGCAAAGTGCACGATCTCGTGATGCAGTACAGTAAAACGCATCTACGCTCTGCCGACTTTGCTAATGACACGCGTGCTCAAGTCTTTCGTCAGCTATTTTCTCTTTAACTGGGCGTAATTTTCCAGTTGCGACTCCAATAATAACGCGAATTCTTTACAGACGAATGGAAAAAACCGGTAGAAGCCGACCTCGGGGAAGAACAGTTTGGGTTCCGTACAAATATTGGAACAGGTGAGGCAATACTGACCCCACGGCTTATCTTAGAAGCTAGATTAAGAAAAGGCAAACCTACATTTCTAGCTTTTGTCGACTTAGAGAAAGCTTTTGACGATGTTGACTGGAATACTCTCTTTCAAATTCTGAAGGTGGCAGGTGTCAAATACAGGGAGCGAAAGGCATTTTACAATTTTTACAGAAACCAGATGGCAGTTACAAGAGTGCAGGGGCATGAAAGGGAAGCAGTAGTTGAGAAGGGAGTGAGACAGGGTTGTAGCCTCTCCCCGATGTTATTCAATCTGTATATTGAGCAAGCAGTAAAGGAAACAAAAGAAAAATTCGGAGTAGGTATTAAAATCCATGGAGAAGAAATAAAAACTTTGAGCTTCGCCGATGACATTGTAATTCTGTCAGAGACAGCAAAGGACTTGGAAGAGCTGTTGAACGGAATGGACAGTGTCTTGAAAGGAGGGTATGAGATGGACATCAACGAAAGCAAAACGAGGATAATGGAATGTAGTCGAATTAAGTCGGGTGATGCTGAGGCAATCAGATAAGGAAATGTGACACTTCAGGTAGTAAAGGAGTTTTGCTATTTGGGGAGCAAAGTAACTGATGATGGTCGAAGTAGAGGGGATATAAAATGTAGACTGGCAATGGCAAGGAAAGTTTTTCTGAAGAAGAGAAATTTGTTAACATCGAGTATAGATGTGTCAGGAAGTCGTTTCTGAAAGTATTTGTATGGAGTGTAGCCACATACGGAAGTGAAACGTGGACGATAAATAGTTTAGACAAGAACAGAACAGTAGCTTTCGAAATGTGGTGCTACAGAAGAATGCTGAAGATTAGATGGATAGATCACATAACTAATGAGGTGGTATTGAACAGAATTGGGGAGAAGAGGAGTTTGTGGCACAACTTGACTAGAAGAAGGGATCGGTTGGTAGGACATATTCTGAGGCATGAAGTGATCACCAATTTAGTATTGGAGGGCAGCGTGGAGGGAAAAAATCGTAGAGGGAGACCAAGAGATGAATACACTAAGCAGATTCAGAAGGATGTAGGCTGCAGTAGGTACTGGGAGATGAAGAAGCTTGCACAGGATAGAGTAGCATGGAGAGCTGCATCAAACCAGTCTCAGGACTGAAGACCACAACAACAACAATATTCCAGTAGTGTCTCGTCTGTGAGTAGGCAGTGCCAAACTATGAATCCAAATAAAGGTCTGCGAAACGTTTCCCGGTCAGTTCTGGGATATATATCCGACACGTCTCACTTTCTTGGCGACGGAAAATGCCAACCAGGGTAAAGAAGATACATATGACCCACACCCCGTAGCATTTTTCGTAATGTACGTACGAGATATCTACATTAATGTAGTTCAAAATCCTTTGCAGAAGTTGTCTGTTTCATGATACAGGTTTTCTGCGTTTGATTCGCAAAAACTTCATATGGACGTATGCCCTGTTCCGAATGGTTTCAGAGATAGAATACATTTAATATCACTTTCGTCCTTTTTTCTCGAATAACTCGAAACCCGCACCCCCCAGCGAAAAGGTGTCGCAGTACAAAATTAAACTATATTAAATTTCCTACAGAAAAGGTCCTATTCATTTTTTTTTCTCTAGAACTAGTGATTTGTGCGAAGAGAGCGCTATAACGTTGAAAACTCGCTCGACGCGCATGCTTTGTAGCTTACATAGTTTTTGTAGGCCAATTTGAGGTAGCAAGCTGAGACGACAGTTGGATACGGGTCGCTTGTGGTCTGTCAAGTCGGGAAACTACCTCAAATTGGCCTACAGAAACTAAGTAAGCTACGGCGCATGCGCGTCGTGCGAATTTTTCAACGTTCTCGCGCTCTCTTCCCACAAACCACTAGTTCTAGAGAAAAAAGAAATGAATAGGACCCTTTTTGTGGGAAATTTAATATAGTTTAATTTTGTGCTGCGACACGTTTTCGTTGGGGGAGGGGGGGGGGTGCGGGTTTAGAGTTATTCAAGAAAAAAGGACGAAAGTGATATTAAATGTATTCTATCTGGGAAATAATTCGGAATAGGGCATATGTCCAAATGAGGTTTTTTTTTTTTGTTCATAATGACCATCACCCCTCATAGCGTGGACCGTTCTTCCTGGCTCACTCTACAATCAATCTTTTGCCGCATCGAAGATTTCTACATCTAAGAGTACATTCTCCTCGAGCCGCCATAGGATGCATGGCGAAGGGTACCTTCTACCACTACTACTGATTACCTTGTAAGGTGTTTTTTTTCTCCAGACCCACGGCAGTAATCGGACCAATGCCTTTTTTCAAACCCTCCAGTGTCGGGAACTTCTGCAGAGCGACGTGTGCACAGCCGTCATTCTTGTAACACAGCTTTACAGACAGAACGCGATCTTGCATTGAGACAGTCACGGCGAACGCTGCGTTGTACCAACTGCAGTGGGCCGTGCGCTTAGCAGGTGTCTGCATTTACGCATTCTGACTCATACACCACCATCTATTGATCAATTTTCACACTATTTTTTTTTTCTTCTGCCTTACGTATTCCCCTCTTCTCCTATAGTGTTCCGTTGCAATTTGACGTCGTTCTGACCAGTGGTGTTTTTTTTTTTTTGCAGCGTTTTGAAAGTTTAACTTTAATTACGATCCCCCGTCTATTTTTCCGGGCCGGCTTCGCTCCGGTCACCCTGCATTACATCTTTGCAGTAATCGTTCTCCTGACGTCCCACTCTACCGTACCTTCCTTCGTCGTCGGCGTTGTTGTTGTTGTTGTTGTTGCCGTGAGGCACCGTTATACCAAGTGGAAAGGCGCGTCGCTCTAAATAAAGTACAATTTTAAAATACAGCCCAGTGAAACGTCTTCCCTCAACTTATCGAGGTTCTGGTGCCTGTCTACCCAGAGAAAAAAATTAAAAAAAACTGTTGCAGTGTGAACATACGTTGGTACCGTTGAAAGTACCCCTCTGCTGAACACCTCCGGGCCATGTTCGCCGGTCGAACACGAATGTGCAAGCAGTAAGCGTCCTGTGAACTAAAGCGAGCACAGCTCCGCGCTCTGACCCCGATGGGCCTCCCGGAACCGACCGACCGCCGTGTCATCCTGTGATAATGGCGCGCCATTTGGATCCAGTATGGACGCATCGGGCCGGGTCAATCAGAGCGCTCTACCGGTAACTGCCTGTTTTCTCGACACTTAGCTCGTCACAGAGCATCACGAGGTTTGTTCACCTCGTTTCAGTCCTTCCATCAAGGAAAAACAATGGCACTGCCGGTATTCTAACGCCAATTCTTTACAGACGAATGGAAAAACTGGTAGAACCCGGCCTCGGGGAAGATCAGTTTGGATTCCGTAGAAATATTGGAACACGTCAGGCAATACTGACCTTACGACTTACCTTAGAAGAAAAATTAAGGAAAGGCAAACCTACGTTTCTAGCATATGTAGACTTAGAAAAAGAAGCTTTTGACAATGTTGACTGGAATACTCTCTTTCCAATTCTAAAGGTGGCAGGGGTAAAATACAGGGACCGAAAGGCATTTTACAATTTTTACAGAAACCAGATGGCAGTTAACAGTCGAGGGACATAAAAGGGAAGCAGTGGTTGGGAAGGGAGTGAGACAGGGTTGTAGCCTCTCCCCGATGTTATTCAATCTGTATATTGAGCAAGCAGTCGCGGTAGCACCTGATTCCAGAATAGCTGCAGTAGTTAGGATCTACCAACTACCCCCTCTTGACCAGGTCCCCAAAACTTAACTCGTAACGAGATCCCTTCGAAGCAATCTGTCATAGCGATCGTCTATAAAGGCTTCGTATAATGAGAAGAAATGTTACAGTCTATGGAATAATAACAGATACAACCAAACTGTCTTGTTTCTTCTGTTTTATTTAACATAACTTTGTTCACAGTTTTATTTCGCATTCACCACTTTCACCGTAACCCTTCGATGAACAGTTTTGGTTGCTTGACACCAACAGTCAATGATAATGATGCAGTTTTTCTCCTTTTCATAAATTGAAGCAAAAAAAAAAAAACTCTCAATACCGCGTCCCTCGTGAGATGCGTACAGATTTATCCCGGAATTGACCGCCCTGTAGGTGTTCTCGATTTAATGACCACACTTCGCTATCCGCGATTTCGTGTAACTAAATGTCCATTTTGTTAATCTGATTGTATACCGTAGTTATTTAAAACTGGCCCCTATATTTTTTTTCCCCTACGCACAATTAACACTTCTTTACTTGTTTATTTCTAAGAGTAAACGAAAAAAAATGACGCCGTGTCATCGGCTTCGTCGATATAAAGCAAAACACCTCAATGTGCCCAATTATACCTGTTCTTATAGGATCGGCTACCTTACTCATTAATTTACTACAATTATTTCCAATAACACTAAACAGGTATCGCCTTTATACACTCCTGGAAATGGAAAAAAGAACACATTGACACCGGTGTGTCAGACCCACCATACTTGCTCCGGACACTGCGAGAGGGCTGTACAAGCAATGATCACACGCACGGCACAGCGGACACACCAGGAACCGCGGTGTTGGCCGTCGAATGGCGCTAGCTGCGCAGCATTTGTGCACCGCCGCCGTCAGTGTCAGCCAGTTTGCCGTGGCATACGGAGCTCCATCGCAGTCTTTAACACTGGTAGCATGCCGCGACAGCGTGGACGTGAACCGTATGTGCAGTTGACGGACTTTGAGCGAGGGCGTATAGTGGGCATGCGGGAGGCCGGGTGGACGTACCGCCGAATTGCTCAACACGTGGGGCGTGAGATCTCCACAGTACATCGATGTTGTCGCCAGTGGTCGGCGGAAGGTGCACGTGCCCGTCGACCTGGGACCGGACCGCAGCGACGCACGGATGCACGCCAAGACCGTAGGATCCTACGCAGTGCCGTAGGGGACCGCACCGCCGCTTCCCAGCAAATTAGGGACACTGTTGCTCCTGGGGTATCGGCGAGGACCATTCGCAACCGTCTCCATGAAGCTGGGCTACGGTCCCGCACACCGTTAGGCCGTCTTCCGCTCACGCCCCAACATCGTGCAGCCCGCCTCCAGTGGTGTCGCGACAGGCGTGAATGGAGGGACGAATGGAGACGTGTCGTCTTCAGCGATGAGAGTCGCTTCTGCCTTGGTGCCAATGATGGTCGTATGCGTGTTTGGCGCCGTGCAGGTGAGCGCCACAATCAGGACTGCATACGACCGAGGCACACAGGGCCAACACCCGGCATCATGGTGTGGGGAGCGATCTCCTACACTGGCCGTACACCACTGGTGATCGTCGAGGGGACACTGAATAGTGCACGGTACATCCAAACCGTCATCGAACCCATCGTTCTACCATTCCTAGACCGGCAAGGGAACTTGCTGTTCCAACAGGACAATGCACGTCCGCATGTATCCCGTGCCACCCAACGTGCTCTAGAAGGTGTAAGTCAACTACCCTGGCCAGCAAGATCTCCGGATCTGTCCCCCATTGAGCATGTTTGGGACTGGATGAAGCGTCGTCTCACGCGGTCTGCACGTCCAGCACGAACGCTGGTCCAACTGAGGCGCCAGGTGGAAATGGCATGGCAAGCCGTTCCACAGGACTACATCCAGCATCTCTACGATCGTCTCCATGGGAGAATAGCAGCCTGCATTGCTGCGAAAGGTGGATATACACTGTACTAGTGCCGACATTGTGCATGCTCTGTTGCCTGTGTCTATGTGCCTGTGGTTCTGTCAGTGTGATCATGTGATGTATCTGACCCCAGGAATGTGTCAATAAAGTTTGCCCTTCCTGGGACAATGAATTCACGGTGTTCTTATTTCAATTTCCAGGAGTGTATTTTAATTGTATTCAAAAGCATGTTGTTATTATTATGACCGAACAAATCGAAACAAATCGTGCGGCGTGCGATTTTAACGATAGCTTTACACTCGCCCAGCCTTTATTCAGCCAATATTATATATAAATATAGAGACAGGACCGAAAGATCGATCTCTCTAGCGTAACCAATAGAGGCAAATACGCTATTAAAGTTCCGTTACAGCTATCTTGACTCGTAGTGTTACACCACGCCGGCACGAAAGTGACACACGTGTGTGGGGAAAACGCAGAGGTGTGCGGTCAGACGCTAACGATTAAATCCTGCGTCGTTTTGCGCACTCATTTCTCCGGCAAACATTAGTTCAGGCTGTACGCGGATTTGCAAATGGCAGGCGAATCGGTTACACACACACACAGGGGAGTGTGAAATTTGCCAGCCGGCGTTCCTGCATCTACATATACAGCGAGAATCGCGTAAAACTTGCACCGCAAATACTCCGTAAATGATGTGCGATTTCCACATAATTGCGTTGGTAGTCGGGGGCTCGTGTTGTCAGCCGACAGCATACTCTAAAACCACTTCGTATTAGAACAAATAAGCCCTCGGTCGCACATATTAAATCAAAATTGACCAGGTTTCGACGCTACTATGAGCGTCGTCTTCAGAATTAGACTACATCTACATCTACATGACTACTCCGCAATTCACATTTAAGTGCTTGGCAGAGGGTTCATCGAACCACAATCATACTATCTCTCTACCATTCCACTCCCGAACAGCGCGCGGGAAAAACGAACACCTAAACCTTTCTGTTCGAGCTCTGATTTCTCTTATTTTATTTTGATGATCATTCCTACCTATGTAGGTTGGGCTCAACAAAATATTTTCCCATTCGGAAGAGAAAGTTGGTGACTGAAATTTCGTAAATAGATCTCGCCGCGACGAAAAACGTCTTTGCTTTAATGACTTCCATCCCAACTCGCGTATCATATCTGCCACACTCTCTCCCCTATTATGTGATAATACAAAACGAGCTGCCCTTTTTTGCACCCTTTCGATGTCCTTCGTCAATCCAACCTGGTAAGGATCCCACACTGCGCGGCAATATTCAAACAGAGGACGAACGAGTGTACTGTAAGCTGTCTCTTTAGTGGACTTGTTGCATCTTCCAAGTGTCCTGCCAATGAAACGCAACCTTTGGCTCGCCTTCCCCACAATATTGTCAATGTGGTCTTTCCAACTGAAGTAATTCGTAATTTTAACACCCAGGTACTTAGTTGAATTGACATCCACGAGAATTGTACTATTTATCGAGTAATCGAATTCCAACGGATTTGTTTTGGAACTCGTGTGGATCACCTCACACTTTTCGTTGTTTAGCGTCAACTGCCACCTGCCACACCGTACAGCAATCTTTTCTAAATCGCTTTGCAACTGATACTGGTCTTCGGATGACCTTACTAGACGGTAAATTACAGCATCATCTGCGAACAACCTAAGAGAACTGCTCAGATTGTTACCCAGGTTATTTATATAGATCAGGAACAGCAGAGGTCCCAGGACGCTTCCCTGGGGAACACCTGATATCACTTCAGTTTTACTCGACGATTTGCCGTCTATTACCACGAACTGCGACCTTCCTGACAGGAAATCACGAATCCAGTCGCACAACTGAGACGATACCCCATAGGCCCGCAGCTTGATTAGAAGTCGCTTGTGAGGAACGGTGTCAAAAGCTTTCCGAAAATCCAGAAATACGGAATCAACTTGAGATCCCCTGCCAATAGCGGCCATTACTTCGTGCGAATAAAGAGCTAGCTGCGTTGCACAAGAACGATGTTTTCTGAAACCGTGCTGATTGCGTATCAATAGATCGTTCCTTTCGAGGTGATTCATAATGTTTTAATACAGTATATGCTCCAAAACCCTACTGCAAACAGACGTCAATGATTTAGGTCTGTAGTTCGATGGATTACTCCTACTACCCTTCTTAAACACTGGTGCGACCTGCGCGATTTTCCAATCTGTAGGTACAGATCTATCGGTGAGCGAGCGGTTGTAGATGACAGCTAAGTAGGGAGCTATTGTATCAGCGTAATCTGAAAGGAACCTAATCGGTATACAATCTGGACCTGACGACTTGTCCGTACCGAGCGATTTGAGTTGCTTCGCAACCCCTAAGGTATCTACTTCTAAGAAACTCATGCTAGCAGCTGTTCGTGTATCAAATTCTGGAATATTCCATTCGTCTTCCCTGGTGAAGGAATTTCGGAAAACTGCGTTCAATAACTCCGCTTTAGCGGCACAGTCGTCGGTAACAGTACCATCGGCACTGCGCAGCGAAGGTATTGACTGCGTCTGGCCGCTTCTGTACTTTACATACGACCAGAACTTCTTCGGATTTTCTACCAAATTTCGAGACAATGTTTCGTTGTGGAATCTATTAAAGGCATCTCGCATAGAAGTCCGTGCCAAATTTCGCGCGTCTGTAAATGTTAGCCAATCTTCGGGATTTCGCGTTCTTCTGAACTTTGCATGCTTTTTCCGCTGCCTCTGCAACAGCGTTCGAACCTGTTTTGTGTACCATGGGGGATCAGTTCCACCTTTCACCAGTTTATGAGGTATGAATATCTCAATAGCTGTTGCTACTATATCTTTGAATTTGAGCCACATCTCGTCTACATTTGCATAGTCAGTTCGGAAGGAATGGAGATTGTCTCTTAGGAAGGCTTCTAGTGACACTTTATCCGCTTTTTTAAATAAAATTATTTTGCGTTTGTTTCTGGTGGATTTGGATGAAACGGTATTGAGCCTAGCTACAACGACCTTGTGATCACTAATCCCTGTATCAGTCATGATGCTCTCTATCAGCTCTGGATTGTTCGTGGCTAGGAGGTTAAGTGTGTTTTCGCAACCATTTACATTTCGCGTGGGTTCGTGGACTAACTGCTCGAAATAATTTAGGACAATCTCGGAAGATGTTTTCTGCCTACCACCGGTTTTGAACAAGTATTTTTGCCAACATATCGAGGGAAGGTTGAAGTCCCCACGAACTATAACCGTATGAGTGGGGTATTTATTTGTTACGAGACTCAAATTTTCTCTGAATCGTTCAGCAACTATATCATCGGAGACTGGGGGCCGGTAGAAGGAGCCAACTATTAACTTAGTTCGGCTGTCAAGTGTAACCTCCACCCATACCAATTTGCACGGAGTGTCTACTTCGACTTCACTACAAGATAAACCACTACTGACAGACACAAACACTCCGCCACCAATTCTGCCTAACCTATCTTCCCTGAACACCGTCTGAGACTTCGTAAAAATTTGTGCAGAACTTATTTAAGGCTTTAGCCAGCTTTCTGTACCTATAACGATTTCAGCTTCTGTGCTTTCTATTAGCGCTTGAAACTCAGGGACTTTCCCAGCACAACTACAACAGTTTACAACTACAATTCCGACTGTTCCTTGATCCAAGCACGTCCTGTATTTGCCATGCACCCTTTGAGATTGCAGCCCACCCCGTACTTTCCCGAGGCCCTCTAACCTAAAAGACCGACTGTTCTTAAACATATTAGGTATATAATACATTAATAAAATTAAAGTTTGTACTGACTGGAAAAAGATGCAGTACTTACAAGTCACATAGTAAAAAAGATCTAAGCCGGAATAGTGTGAGAGAGACTGCGGGCCGCTAAGGGCTGCTGGTTCTGTGAACAAGGTTTGCAACAAGAGTGTTAGCGGCTCACCATCTCACTTACACTATTCATGACGTCGCCTTTCTGGCTTAGATCTTTTTTACTATGTGACTTGTAAGTACTGCATATTTTTCCAGTCAGTACAAACTTTAATTTTATTACTGTATTATATACCTAATATGTTTTAGAACAGTTAGTCTAATTCTGAAGACGACGCTCATAGTAGCGTCGAAACCTGGTCAACTTTGACGTAATATTTGTGACCGACGGCTTATTTGTTTCTAATATAATTCTGACGCGGTCACTGAACCTTAGCAGCCATGTTCAAAGTTTTACTTCAACCTGTTTTTTTTTTTTTTTTTTTTTTGCAAAGATACACTTTTTTTAAATCGAACAATATCTGTCGGCATTAACCGACTAAAAGTGAGGTAAATTAGAATGTCAGTTGAGTTTGTCGCAAGATTCTAGTGCGTGTCATATGAGACATAGTATTTTGAACAGTTCCCACACCGACATTTGCACAATACCTCTGGCAGCACACGCTAAAAGACAATCCAAGTCCATACACGAGACAAGTTATCAGCACAGGCTGTTGTCTAAATGACTATCGGTGGTTGCAATACACGCCTCCAGTCTCGTATGGAACAACTGCGGCACGCTGCTAGAATTTCAACGGAGACGTCCGACCAGGCTGCAGTAACACGTCGCTGCGTTATCATTGGGTGTCGTTGGTTTTTTTTTTTTGGTCATCAGTCTACAGACTGGTTTGATGCGGCCCGCCACGAATACCTTTCCTGTGCTAACCTCTTCATCTCAGAGTAGCACTTGCAACCTACGTCCTCAATTATTTCCTTGACGTATTCCAATCTCTGTCTTCCTCTACAGTTTTTGCCCTCTACAGCTCCCTCTAGTACCGTGGAAGTCATTCCCTCATGTCTTAGCAGATGTCCTATCATCCTGTCCCTTCTCCTTATCAGTGTTTTCCACATATTCCTTTCCTCTCCGATTCTGCGTACAACCTCCTCATTCCTTACCTTATCAGTCCACCTAATTTTCAACATTCGTCTATAGCACCACATCTCAAATGCTTCGATTCTCTTCTGTTCCGGTTTTCCCACTGTCCATGTTTCACTACCATACAATGCTGTACTCCAGACGTACATCCTCAGAAATTTCTTCCTCAAATTAAGGCCGGTATTTGATATTAGTAGACTTCTCTTGGCCAGAAATGCCTTTTTGTCATAGCGAGTCTGCTTTTGATGCCCTCCTTGCTCCGTCCGTCGTTGGTTATTTTACTGCCTAGGTAGCAGAATTCCTCAACTTCATTGACTTCGTGCCCATCAATCCTGATGTTAAGTTTCTCGCTGTTCTCATTTCTACTACTTCTCATTACCTTCGTCTTTCTCCGACTAACTCTCAAACGATTCTGTGTACTCATTAGACTGTTCATTCCGTTCAGCAGATCATTTAATTCTTCTTCACTTTCACTCAGGATAGCAATGTCATCAGCGAATCGTATCATTGATATCCTTTCACCTTGTATTTTAATTCCACTCCTGAACCTTTCCTGTCGTTGGTTTGTCCTTTCAAGACACTGTCTTTCAGCTTCCCCCACAGAAAAAAAAAAGTCTACAAGCGTCAAATCCGGGGAACTGGCCGACCGAGGTGCAGTATTGTGCGTCCAATCCAGCGATTTGGAAACAATTCTGAAGAAGACGCGCCGCAGTAATTCGTGCCGTATGGGCTGGACAGCCATCGCGTAGGTACTGCAGGTTCTTCCTACTCTGAAGAGGAACGTCTTCTAGCATCTGTGCAAGATGGTCTGTTAGGAGGCTGCGATACCTGTGCGCGTTCAGTGTTGTGTCTATCAAAAACAGGCCTGTGAGCTCCCAAAGCACATGTTTACACTCCATGGACGCTGAAGTTCAACCTGACGAAGCCAGTGGGAATCGTACTTGTTTCGGCAGTTTACCTGCTCGTTACTGAAAGTAGTAGGTGAGTTTTACTATATGGGGAGCAAAATAACTGATGATAGTCGGAGTAGACTGGCTACGGCAATGAAAGTTTCTGAAGAAGACATTTGTTACATCGAGTGTAGACTTTTATGAAAGTATTTGTATGGAGTGTAGCCATATATGGATGTGAAACATGGGCGATAAAAAGTTTAGACAAGAAGAGAATAGAAGCTCTTGAAATGTGGTGTTACATAAGAATGCTAAAGATTAGGTGGATAAATCACTTAACTAATGAGGAGATACTGAATAGAATTGGGGAGAAGAGGAGTTTGTGGCACAACTTGACTAGAAGAAGGGATCGGTTGGTAGGACATATTCTGAGGCATCTACATCTACATCCATACTCCGCAAGCCACCTGACGGTGTGTGGCGGAGGGTACCTTGAGTACCTCTATCGGTTCTCCCTTCTATTCCAGCCTCGTATTGTTCGTGGAAAGCAAGATTGTCGCTATGCCTCTGTGTGGGCTCTAATCTCTCTGATTTTATCCTCACGGTCTCTTCGCGAGATATGCGTAGGAGGGAGCAATATACTGCTTCACTCTTTGGTGAAGGTATGTTCTCGAAACTTCGACAAAAGCCCGTACCGAGCTACTGAGCGTCTCTCCTGCAGAGTCTTCCACTGGAGTTTATCTATCATCTCCGTAACGCTTTGGCGATTGCTAAATGATCCTGTAACGAAGCGCGCTGCTCTCCGTTGGATCTTCTCTATCTCTTCTATCAACCCTATCTGGTACGGATCCCACACTGCTGAGCAGTATTCGAGCAGTGGGCGAACAAGCGTACTGTAACCTACTTCCTTTGTTTTCGGACTGCACTTCCTTAGGATTCTTCCAATGAATCTCAGTCTGGCATCTGCTTTACCGACGATCAACTTTATACGGACATTCCATTTTAAATCACTCCTAATGCGTACTCCCAGATAATTTATGGAATTAACTGCTTCCAGTTGCTGACCTGCTATATTGTAGCTAAATGATAAGGGATCTTTCTTTCTATGTATTCCCAGCACATTACACTTGTCTACATTGAGATTCAATTGCCATTCCCTGCACCATGCGTCAATTCGCTGCAGATCCTCCTGCATTTCAGCACAATTTTCCATTGTTACAACCTCTCGATACACCACAGCATCATCCGCTAAAAGCCTCAGTGAACTTCCGATGTCATCCACAAGGTCATTTACGTATATTGTGAATAGCAACGGTCTTAAGACACTCCCCTGCGGCACACCTGAAATCACTCTTACTTCGGAAGACTTCTCTCCATTGAGAATGACATGCTTTGTTCTGTTATCTTGGAACTCTTCAATCCAATCACACAATTGGTCTGATAGTCCGTATGCTCTTACTTTGTTCATTAAACGACTGTGGGGAACTGTATCGAACGCCTTGCGGAAGTCAAGAAACACGGCATCTACCTGGGAACCCGTGTCTATGGCCCTCTGAGTCTCGTGGACGACCAATGGAGGGAACCGTAGAGGGTAAGAATCGTAGAGCGAAGCCAACAGATGAATACACTAAGCAGATTCACAAGCATGCAGGTTGCAGTAAGTGCTGGGAGATGAAGAAGCTTGCACAGGATAGAGTAGCATGGAGAGCTGCATCAAACCAGTCTCTGGACTGAATACAACAACCACCTAGTCGTTGTTGTTGTTGTTGTTGTTGTTGTTGTGGTCTTCAGTCCTGAGACTGGTTTGATGCAGCTCTCCATGCTACTCTATCCTGTGCAAGCTTGTTCATCTCCCAGTACCTACTGCAACCTACATCCTTCTGAATCTGCTTAGTGTATTCATCTCTTGGTCTCCCTCTACGATTTTTACCCTCCACGCTGCCCTCCAGTACTAAATTGGTGATCCCTTGATGCCTCAGAACATGTCCTACCAACCGAGCCCTTCTTCTAGTCAAGTTGTGCCACAAACTCCTCTTCTCCCCAATTCTATTCAATACCTCCTCAGTAGTTATGTGATCAACCCACCTAATCTTCAACATTCTTCTGTGGCACCACATTTCGAAAGCTTATATTCTCTTCTTGTCCAAACTATTTATCGTCCATGTTTCACTTCCATACATGGCTACACTCCATACAAATACTTTCAGAAACGACTTCTTGACACTTAAATTTAAACTCAATATTAAAGAATTTCCCTAATTCAGAAATGCTTTCCTTGCCATCGCCAGTCTACATTTTATATCCTCTCTAATTCGACCATCATCAGTTATTTTACTCCCGAAATAGCAAAGCTCCTTTACCACTTTAAGTGCCTCGTTTCCTAATCTAATTCCCTCAGCATCACCCGATTTAATTCGGCTACATTATAATGTTACGCTCATCGAAAGCAGTTTGTTGTTACGAAGCACTTCAGTCTCAGACACATTTTGCTGTCGCCAGACGCTTGTGTATGGACTGTGTTACGCTGTTGTAAATTGCATATTTTCTTCGCAACGAAAGTTTCATTTTGGTGTTGATCTCTCGTTTCATGTTTTATTGCTGCAGTGTTATTCTGCGGGGCAAAGTAAAATTCTTTCACATCTACATGAATACTCTGCGAATCACATTTAAGTGCCTGGCAGAGGGTTCATCGAACCAGCTTCACGTCTATCATTCCAATCTCGTATAGCGAGAGGAAAGAACGAACATGTATATCTTTGCGTACGAGCTCTGACTGCCCTTATTTTATCATGATGATCGTTTCCCCTTTGCAGACCGGCGCCATCAAAAATTTTCGCTTTCGGAGGAGAAAATTGGTGATTGGAATTCAATGAGGAGCTTCGTCCGCAACGAAAAAGACATTTGTTTTAATGATGTTCAGCGGAAATCCTGTTACCATTTCAGTGACACTCTCTCCCTTATTTTGCGATAGTACGAACCGTGGTGCCCTTCTTTGAACTTTTTCGATGTACTGCATCAATCATATCTGGGAAGGATCCCACACCGCTCAGCAGTATTCTAAAATAGGACGGACAAGCGTAATGTAGGCAGTCTCCTTTGTAGGTCTGTTACATTTTCTAAGTGTCCTGCCAGTAAAACGCATTCTTTGGTTAGCCTTCCCCACAACATTGTGTGTTCCTTTCAATTTAACTTGGTCGTAACTGTAATCCGTAGGTATTTAGTTGGCTTTGCGGCTTTTAGATTTGACTGATTTATCGTGTAACCGAAGTTTGAGTTCCTTTTAGCACTCATGAGGATGACCTCACACTTTCCGTTGTTTCGGATCCACTGCCAATTTTCGCACCATGCAGATATTTTTTTCTTTCGTTTTGCAGTTTGTTTTGATTTTCTGATGACTTTACTAGTCGATAAACGACTCCGTCATTTGCAAACAACCTAAGACGGCTGCTCAGATTGTCTTACAAATCGTTTATATTGATTGTAACCTCCCTGCAGAAATTTTTGGTTAATAATAATTCAAAAATGGAACCAAGCTTAACCTCCCAACAAAATAATGTTTAATAAAAAATTGAAATGGGACCATGCGTGAACTCCCCACAAAATTGATAAATGGAAATTGACCAAAAACCCACACAATAATATTAATTAAATAATGAAGCATGAACTGAATGTAACATCTGAACACAAATAATTAAACCTGATAAATCTTATAAGGGCAGCAACGCTGACCTTCGGCGCTGTGAAATAATTAAGCCTGACAAATTCTTACCTCAGTAAAACTGCATCTATATGTGCTCTTATTCAAAAAATTTGCGGCACAGCTCCGTGCAATGCTGGCCCATATTTAATTTTGATTTTTGGAGGGAATGCATAGGAAATATTCTTTAAATTGAAATGAATCTTTTTCTTTAAATGAGTTACTTTATAAAAGGTTATTATTGGGCATCATTTTTTGAACAAATTAATTACAATTAACATACGTTATTAGCTGAGCGCAACGCTGCTTCATTACCTTCTACGAGGTGTGGCTAGAAAAAAACCGGACTAGTACTGGTGAAACAATAAAACGAATGCAATAAGGCTGAAAGTCGCGTGGCATGTCACGTGACTCTCGCTCCGCCTACTGCTCGAGTTTCATCTGCCTCCTGCACTCAGTCTGCCCGTGGCGTCTGTTTTAAGTAGTTGACGTTTTGTCTGTGCGTCGGAAAATGTCGAGTGTACAGAAAGAACACCGTGTTAGCATCAAATTTTGTTTCAGACTAGGAAAATCTGCAAGTGAAACGTTTGTAATGTTACAACAAGTGTGCGGCGATGATTGTTTATCGCGAACACAAGTGTTTGAGTGGTTTAAACGATTTAAAGATGGCCGCGAAGACACCAGTGATGACACTCGCACTGACAGACCATTGTCAGCAAAAACTGATGCAAACATTGAAAAAATCAGTAAACTTGTTCGACAAGATCGCCGTTTAACAATCAGAGCAGTGTCTGAGTTAACAGGAGTTGACAAGGAAAGTGTTAGGCAGATTCTTCATGAAAGTTTCAACATGAACAAAGTGTGTTCAAAAATGGTTCCAAAGTGTCTCACAATTGAACAGAAGGAACGCCGAAGAATGATTTGTTCTGACATCCTGGAAAACATTGAAAGTGATCCCACCTTCTTACAAGATCGATGCATTGGAAAACTCCTGGTTCTCCACGACAAAAAAAAAGCACGAATGTCAAAATCGAAATTCAAAGCAATGATTGTTTTTTTTTTTTTTTTACATCAAAGGGATTGTGCACATTGATTGGGTACCAGAGGGACAAACAGTGAATCAGCATTACTACATTAGCGTCCTGGCTACCCTACGTGAGCGAGTACGGAGAAAACGGAACGATTTGTGGAGAAAAAAGTCATGGATCCTTCACGAAGACAATGCCCCAGCTCACAGTGCGTTGTCAGTGAAGACGTTTTTGGCAAAACACAACATTCCCATCTTAGATCATCCACCCTACTCACCTGATTTGGCCCCCTGTGACTTTTTTCTTTTCCCTAAAGTCAAGTCAGCTTTGAAAGGAACTAGATTTGAGACTGTTGAAGCAGTAAAAGAAAAAGCGACGGAAGTAATGTATGGACTTACCGAAAATGATCTGCAGCATTGCTATGAACAGTGGAAAATTCGTATGGAGCGGTGTAGAGACCGAGGAGGAGAGTACATTGAAGAAGATAACATGAAATTGTAAATAAATGTTTTTTCCAGCATCAGTCCGGTTTTTTTCTAGCCGCACCTCGTACAATAATACACATCGTCCACCACAATCCTGACCAGATTCGGAAGAACGGCACGCCGTCGACGCATGCCAACGCCCGCTCAGTGCAACCGTCCACTCGCTACACGCAACTGCACCAGACTGCTACTACTATCCAACTGACTACTCCCTCTGCCGACTCGCCACACTCTAGCACCGTCGTCTCGCGCGGTCAAGCGCAGACTAGCAACGATAAATAACTCTCTGGTCAGAGATTCTGTCATGCCTCGCCATCGCTGGTATTGAATACATATGAAACGTACGCGTTTCATGATAAGGAACAGAAGAGGGCCTAGAATAGTGCCTTGGGGAACGCCCGAAATCGTCTGTTTTTCTGGATGACTTCAGTCAGTTACCATGCACTGTGACCTCTCTGACAGGAAATCACGAATCCAGTTCCATAACCGAGACGATATCCCATAAGTATGAAATTTGGCTACATGTCGGTTGTGTGGTAAATGCCTTCCGTAAATCCAGAATTACGGAATCAATTTGAAATCCCTTTTCAATAGCACTCAACACTCCGTGCTGGTAACGAGCTCGTTGTGTTTCACAAGGTCGATGTTTTCTAAGTCCGTGTTGACTGTGTGTCAATAGACCGTTTTCTTAGAGGTAATTCATTATGTTCGAACACAGTATATGTTCCAAAATCCTGCTGCATATCGACGTTGATGATATGGGCATGTAATTTATAGTGGGTTTCTCCTACTAACTATATTTGTTAGAGTAACAGTTATTACCAACCAGAATTAACAAAACTTTAACTGAAAACTTAAACAACGAAAAAATTCTCGGAAGTCTAATAAAGTTCCGGAATTTTCCCGGGTGAAATAAATTGCTGCCTTCTTCCGGGTTGTCCCGGGGCGTACAGGCCCTGATGAGCGAATTCCACTACTGGCCATTACAGTTGCTACACCACGAAGATGACATGCTACAGACGCGAAATTTAACCGACAGGAAGAAGATGCTGTGATACGCAAATGATCAGCTTTTCAGAGCATTCACACAAGGTTGCCGCCGGAGGAGACACCTAAAACGTGCTGACACGAGGAAAGTTTCCAGCCGATTTCTCATACACAAACAGCAGTTGACCGGCGTTGCCTGGTGAAACGTCGTAGTCATTCCTCGTGTAAGGAGGAGAAATGCGTACCATCACGTTTCTGACTCTGATAAAGGTCGGATTGTAGCCTATCGCGATTGCGGTTTATCGTATCGCGATATTGCTGCTCGCGTCGGTCGAGATCGAAGGACTGTTAGCAGAATATGGAATCCATGGGTTCAGGAGGGTAATACGGAACGCCGTGCTGGATCCCAACGGTCTCGTATCACTAGCAGTCGAGATGACAGGCATCTTATCGGCATGGCTGTAACGGATCGTGCAGGCACGTCTTGATCTCTGAGTCAACAGATGGGGACGTTTGCAAGACGACAACCATCTGCACGAACAGTTCGACGACGTTTGCAGCAGCACGGACTATCAGCTCGGAGACCGTGGCTGCGGTTACCCCTGACCCTGCATCACATACAGGAGCGTCTGCGATGGTGTACTCGACGACGAACCTGGGCGCACGAATGGCAAAACGTCATTTTTTCGGATGAATCCAGGTTGTCTTTACAGCATCACGATGGCCGCATCCGTGTTTGGCGACATCGCGGTGAACGCACATCGGAAGCGTGTATTCGTCATCGCCATATCGGCGTATCACCCGGCGTGATGGTATGGGGTGCCATTGGTTACACGTCTCGGTCACCTCTTGTTCGCATTGACTGCACTTTGAACAGTGGACGTTACATTTCAGATGTGTTACGATTCGTGGTTCTACCCTTCATTCGATCCCTGCGAAACCCTACATTTCAGCAGGATAATGCACGACCGCATGTTGCAGGTCCTGTACGGGCCTTTCTGGATACAGAAACTGTTCGACTGCTGCCTTGGCCAGCACATTCTCCAGATCTCTCACCAACTGAAAACGTCTGGTCAATGGCGGCCGAGCAACTGGCTCGTCACAATATGCCAGTCACTACTCTCGATGAACTGTGGTATCGTGTTGAAGCTGCACGGGCAGCTGTACCTGTACACGCTATCCGAGCTCTGTTTGACTCAATGCCCGGGCGTATCGAGGCCGTTATTACGGCCAGAGGTGGTTGTTCTGGGTACTGATTTCTCAGGATCTATGCACCCAAGTTGCGTGAAAATGTAATCACATGTGAGTTCTAGTATAATACATTTTTCCAATGAATACCCGTTTATCATCTGCATTTCTTCTTGGTGTAGCAATTTTATGGCCTGAAGTGTATTTGGGTGGTAACAGCGCCGTCTGTGAGACTTACTGGGAACTCAGTATTTCAAACATAGCTGCACAACAGCAACGGTTCCACGTAGTAAAATTATAAACAGCCGACCAGTTGCAATGGATAAAGAATTCTTTACCTAGGTTTCAACCAATTTAAATTTGTCTTCTTCAGAAGGTGGCAATTTTACATTAGTATGGACTGAAGAAGAGAAATTTGTTAACATCCACTATTGATTTAAGTGTCAGGAAGTCATTTCTGAAAGTATTTGTATGGAGTGTAGCCATGTATGGAAGTGAAACATGGATGATAAATAGTTTGGACAAGAAGAGAATAGAAGCTTTCGAAATGTGGTGCTACAGAAGAATGCTGAAGATTAGATGGGTAGATCACATAACTAATGAGGAAGTATTGAATAGGATTGGGGAGAAGAGAAGTTTGTGGCACAACTTGACCAGAAGAAGGGATCGGTTGGTAGGACATGTTCTGAGGCATCAAGGGATCACAAATTTAGTATTGGAGGGCAGCGTGGAGGGTAAAAATCGTAGAGGGAGACCAAGAGATGAATACACTAACCAGATTCAGAAGGATGTAGGTTGCAGTAGGTACTGGGAGATGAAGAAGCTTGCACAGGATAGAGTAGCATGGAGAGCTGCATCAAACCAGTCTCAGGACTGAAGACAACAACAACAACAACAACAACAACAACAACAACAACATGGACTGATGTATCATGATGTAAATTTGTTGAAACCTAGGTAAAGAATTCTTTATCCATTGCAACTGGTCGGCTGTTTATAATTTTATTGTTGGGAACTGCCCATGTTTCGACCATAACTAGGTCGTCATCTCTGGCAGGCACTAGATCAGTCTTCTCGTGTACCCGTGTGTTGCTGTGTTGCGTTACTGCGGTCGCTCGCTCGCTTGCTTGCTTTGCATAGCGCCTTCTCACCTGCCTCGCTATCTTATCACGGCCCAGTCGTGCCCTGCAGGAGAAAGCAGAGCGGCCAGAAGTCGCCAGTCGTGTCTCGTGTTTGGTCGCCGGCGCGGCAGCAGTAGCAGCAGCTCAACACAGCAGGACTGCCGCAGGCGTTCCACTGCCTCTGGATACTGGTGAAGAGAATCAGTTGCCACATTCGACGCCTCTTTCCATAGTACTCCCGCAGGAGCCACTGAACGGAATGAAGTGCCACATCTGACATCTCTCTCCGCCGTATTCTCGCGGGGGCCGCTGAGCAGAATAAAGTGCCCCATTTGACATCTCTCTTCGTAGTGCTGTCACAAGAACAAGTGAACAGAATCAAGTGCTGCATTTGACGTATCTCTTTGTAGTGCTCTCATGGGAGCCGCATCGAAGTGGTCTTGCAGAGGCTGCTGAACAGAATCAAGTGCCGCATTTGTCGCCTCTATCCTTAGTGCTCTCATGGGAGCTGCTGAACAGAATCAAGTGGCGCATTTCTCTCCTCTCTTCATAGTACTCTCGCGGGAGCCGCTGAACAGAATCAAGTGCCCCATTCGACACCTCTCTTCCTAGTGCTCTCATGGAAGCTGCTGAACAGAATCAAGTACTGCATTCGATACCTCTCTTTGTAGTGGTGTTGCGGGAGTTGCTGGACAGAATGAAGCGCCACATTTGACGTCTCTCGTCGAAGTGCTCTTGCGGAGGCTGCTGAACAGAATCAAGTGCCGCATTTGATGCCTCTCTTTGTAGTGTTCCCACGGGAGCGAGTCAACCGAATCAAGTGCCGCACTTGGATACCTCTCTTTCTAGTGCTCGCACAGGAACAAGTGAACAGAATGATTGCGACGTTTGCTGCGTGTCTTCGTAGTGCCGTCGCAGCAGCGGCTGAACAGACTAAAGTGCCGCATTTTATGCCTTCTCTTAGTACTGCTGTGACGAGTGACCAAGATAACGTGCCACATTTGACGCCTGTCTTCTAAGCGCCCCCAAGCGAGCCACTGAACAGAATCGAGTGGCGCGTGTGATGCCCCTCCCTGCATAGCGAGTGGGTAGTTCTAGAAAGCATTGGAGGCCGCTGCGAACTGTGTGGCGTGCCTGGTGCTGGAGACAGAAGCAGCCCACGATGTTCGTCTCCACCTGTAAGTACTCGCCAGCGTCCGGTCTTAATCTGCATATACACATGACACCAAATTCTTTTGCGTGGCCATCCTCTGCAGCAAGCACCGAAATACTTGTTTTGTAAATAAAAATGGCTTCCCGCGACTCACTTAATTCCTTTCGCCCCTACGGGGGCATAGGGCATAGAGAACAACTCGCCATCCTTCTCTGTCTTTGGCCATTTGCCTCAATTCTGCCCAGGTCTTGCCAACTCTTCTTGTTGCTTCGTCTTCCACTGCCCTCTTCCATGTGCCCCTTGGTCTTCCTCTCTTCCTTGTTCTCTGGGGATTCAATTCCAATGTTTTTTTTTTTCCTCGATGGCTCCATCTGGTTTTCTCAAGGTGTGCCCCAACCAGCCCCACTTTCTCTCTCTTGTATCTGGTCTTCTATGGGTATATGGTTCGCCAGAGCTCCTCATTACATATTTTTTCTGGCCTCCAGATATTCACGATGCGTCGAAGACAACTATTTATGAAGCTTTGTAACTGGGATGTTATCCTTTTATCCATTTTCCAGCTTTCACTGGCGTACAGGAGGACAGCCTTCACATTTGTACGTGATATTTCTATTTTTCCATATTGGATACAATTGTATGAAGGTAGCATTTGCCTTTTTAATGCGGTTTTTCACGTTATCTCCAGCTCCACCATCTTCCGCCACTATACTACCCAGATACAGGAATGAGTTGTCTCCACCTGCTGCTCCCCAATTAACAGTGGCACCTCCGCGTTCCCTGAATTTACTCTCATTTCCTTTGTTTTGCCTGTATTTATCTTGAGGCCAGCAGTCTCTGCTTCTTCTTTCAGCAAGTTTAATTTAGCTTGCATATCAGTCAACCTCGGAGCTAATAAAACTATGTCGTCTGCAGAATCCAAATCCTCCAGATGTTTGTGGATCCCCCCACTGGATTCCTCGTCTCGTGCCTGCTGTGACTCTTCTCATGACAGAGTCTAGAACAAGTATAAAAAGTGTTGGTGACAAAATGCAACCCTGTGGGACTCCAGTTGTTGCTGCACTGTATTTAATTTCTCCGAGACCGTTTCGCCTTTCTTCACTTTCAAGGCATCAGTGGGATCTAGAATAATACAGTTTTGTTCTGATATGTGTTATTTGTGGACTGTTTTATAGTCCACTTCTCGCTTTTTCCGCCAATAGGTGATTACTTACAGGTCTTCGCGTTTCTGGTTGGCATCTGCTTTTCCTCTCACCTGCTCCCATGCTGGATGTCGCACTACGACTCTGTTTACAAAGCAGAAGCATGTTTTTGTGTTCCCAACTTTCTCCTTCCCACTACTCCAGTTGTTCTCCCCTATTGTTGTGATGCGCAATCAGCTTTCTGTCATTAATTACATAGACACTTGTCCGAAAACTGTGACTTCAAGGTGTAACTACACTGAGTGTCTCATCCTGTTTGGTTTGTCTACGTGTGTGTTGACAACTGTGACGTCGGTGTCATTCGTTACGTCATATACAAAAAATTACAGATATTTTTTATTTTTAATTTATCAGCATGCTTCCTTCTCTCGGGGATATTGTCTTTTCTTATCACTTTTACTTACGCGCATAAGTAAATATGAAACGGGTTCCTGAAGGGCCCGGGTTACTCATGTACCAACTTTAGATTTTGAACGTGATGACTAAAATATAGTTGCCGTTAACTGAATTGAATGTAATTTTGTTAATTTCTGTTTATTGACTGCAAAGCAAGCCTCGAGAGACTTTAGATTGTTGCCGTGCAGCGGCCAAGATAAAACTTACTGAATTCATGGAATCTGTATAGTTTAAAAACGTGAACTTTAACGTAAATTAATTATCTGTTGCAATTTAGAAAGGTTCTTCTAACGAAATCTCTCGCATTTACAGTTATTGTTAACACTTTGAAAAATAAATTAATACTTCGGCGCGTAATGGCCGACCAGAGGCTGCATCGGAAGATGAGCTTCTCGCAGCGCAAATTACTGAAAAAAATGCTTATTAAAAGTAGTTAGCCACTGCGAGCATTTGAGGTGACAACTATTAGAAAGAAATTCATTTAATAATAATAATAATAAGTTTATTTTAGCAATAAATACGAATAACTTACATAAAATATGTGTAGCCGCTCAATGGCTGCCTTCCGTATAGCGAAACAAAACAGTGCGTCTACCACAAAATACGTCCTTCCTCCTCGGCCGTAAAATCGCGTCTCTTTCGATCCTTTTTTATTTTCATAGACATTAAATAAAGATGCTACTCTTTAATTATCGCTGCGTATCAGTTGTTTCAAGAACATTAACTATATCTTTTACACTAATTATATTTATAAAATACTAAATTACGGTTTACAACCGATAAAGATGTCAATATTTATGTGACGCACCGTCACACAACCTAGCATAGTATATGCTGAAAACCAACGTTCATTCATCTCTCTCTCTCTCTCTCTCTCTCTCTCTCTCTCTCTGTGTGTGTGTGTGTGTATGTGTGTGTGTGTGTGTGTGTGTGTGTGTGTGTGTGTGTTTTGTGGGGGGTCGCCATGTTGGTGTTTATTCAGTGCGAGTTGTAGAACGTCGAATATGAATTAATAGGTGTGATAAAGTGGTAGAAAGTTTTGGTGTTCAGCTGATGTGTGTTTCGATACAATAGTTTTGTGCAGAGGTTCATGGGCAAGTGAGTGGAAATGGGGATTGAGTGTTCTCGTCGTTGTTAATATAATAGTCATCTGCTCTATAATTACTGTATTATTTTGTTTGTTAGTCTAAACGAGTTGTTTAGAATGTGTACTTGATCGTTGAGCAGTGTTTTCTTTTCTGCTTTGGTGTTGTGTATGTGGTAATTTAGGAGGCGTTCTTATATCGTTGATTCTAATTGTATTCATGCGCTCCTCTCTATTGGTTGGTTTGTGATCGCGGTCTCCACAACGTGTCTGGGAGAAATAAAGTATAGTGCAGCAAGACGAGGCGATTCTCATTTACAAAACAAATACACGTGCGAGTTTTCGACTGTAAGAGAGCTTTTGTGACCAAAATGTGTCGTGTAAACAGCACCAGAGTCAGTTCGCCGTAAGTGTGTGGACGGATGTCAGAGTTTCTCTCTGAGAGTTTAGACTTCCCGTGTGGACGGCAAACTCCCTCTCTCGAGAGCTGCTCGCCGTAGCTCTCAGACAAGGAAAACTGTACCGGCATTGTCGGAAGAGGTAAAGAGTAATTCGGAGAGTGGTGGGTGGCCATATTGCGTCCCAGATCTGTGACGTATTTCACAGTTCGCGCACTACCACATCTTAGTATTATACTTTGCCATACTTACGAACGCATCAAATAGAAGTACACACTAAACTGCGCGTTTTCAGCCATAATACGAAGGTGGTTTGAAAAGTTTCCCGGAATGGAATAGAAAAAAAGTACTTACATCGCTGTAACTTTTTTTTAAATTTTTCAATGTAGTCTCCTTGTAGACTAATGCACTTAATCCAACGGTGCTTCTGTACGTTGATCTCATGTCGAAAATGAGTTTCCTTCAGGCCTGCAAAATAGTTGCCAACTGTGGCTATCAATTCCTCGTTTGAAGTGAATCTTCGTCCACCAAGAAAAAATTTCAATTTTGGGTAGAGACGAAAGTCTGACGGAGCCAAATCAGGTGAAAAAGCCGGGTGTGGCAACAATTCGTACCTCAGTTCGCGTAATTTTGCCATGGCGCCGGCACACGTACGCGGGCGCGCATTGTCGTGGTGGAAGATGACTTTCTTCCTCGCTAAACCTGGCCTTTTTACGCGTATCTTTTGTTGCAGTTTGTCCAGGAGGTTAGCATAGTATTCTCAAGTAATTCTTTGCCCCAGTGGGGAGATACTGTACAAACAGAATTCCTTTCGGATCTCAGAACACTGATGCCGTGATCTTTGCCGCGGAAGGAATTGTCTTTGCTTTCTTTGGTGGCGGAGAATCGGCATGTTTCCACTGCTTCGACTGTTGCTTTCCCACTTGGGGCATAGTAGTGCACCCAAGTTTCATCTGTGGTCACAAACTGGTGCAAAAAATCTTGTTAGTTTCTTCTAAAAACGGGCCAAACGCTGTTACAATATGTCCGTTCTCGTGCGTTTTTGATCCAGCGTCAAGAGTCGCGGCAATCATCTTGCAGACAATTTTTACATTTCTAATTCTTCTGTTAAAATGTGACCTACCCTTTCAGATGACATCTGGGAAGTTCGAGCAATTTCGCGCTCTTTCAATCGCCGATCCTGCGTTGCCATTTTGTGCACTTTTTCTGGAGTAGTGACGCATCTTGGCCGACCACTGCACGGATCACCATCAAAGCTCGCCCGACCAAATTTAAATTCATCTGCTCACTTAGCAACAGTTGAATATGACGGAGCAGAGTCCCCCAGTTTATTCTGGAAATGGGCACGAATGTCCTTTGCTCTCATACATTTCCTTACGAAGTTCTAAATCACTGCTCGAATCTCGATTTTTTTTTTTTCCCATCTTCGCAAATCACTACGCGGGAACAACAACGGAGCCATGTCACCGCCACATCTCTCTTCCTAGAGCGCTGACGTGGCACGTGTTTACAGGCAACAGTCCAATGAATATCACGTGAACAACTCGTTGCGCTAGCGCTGACCTGTCGCGGTGATTTCGATAAGTTCTCAAACCACCCTCGTATGTAGTCGCGGCATGTTTCTGAGCAAATAAGTCATCCGATTTCTACATGTCGAGCCGGCTGTTGTGGCCGAGCGGTTCTAGGCGCTCCGGTCTGGAACCGCGTGACCGCTACGGTCGCAGGGTTTGAATCCTGCCTCGGGCATGGATGTGTGTGATGTCCTTGAGTTAGTTAGGCTTAAGTAGTTCTAAGTTTTAGGGGACTGATGAGCTCAGATGGTAAGACCCCCTAGTGCTCAGAGCCATTTGAGCCATTCTACATCTGCATCTGCATCTGCATCTACATTTACGTATACATCGATGCTCTGCAAGTAACAAGTGTCTAGCAGAGGGCTCCTCGAACCAACTTCACAATGCTCTATTATTCCAATCTCGTGCAGCACGCGGAAAGAACAAACTTTGCCGCGCGGGATTAGCCGAGCGGTCTTAGGCGCTGCAGTCGTGGACTGTGCGGCTGGACCCGGCAAAGGTTCCAGTCCTCCCTCGGCCTTGGGTGTGTGTGTTTCCTGTTAGGATAATTTAGGTTACGTAGTGTGTAAGCTTAGGGACTGATGACCTTAGCAGCTAACTCCCAAAAGATTTCACACACAATTTGAACAAACTTTTCCGTACGAGCTCTGATTTCCCTATTTTATCCATTCAGAGTACCCTCCGCCACGCACCGTACGGTAACCTGCGGGATCTCTATGTAGATGTACATGAACGTTCCATTGAGTTCAAAATAACAACAATTATATAGTTCGCAGGAGAGCTTCTGTAAAGTCTGGAAGGTAGGAGACGAGGTACTGGCAGAAGTAAAGCTGTGAGGACGGGGCGTGAGTCGTGCTTGGGTAGCTCAGTTGGTAGAGCACTTGCCTGAGGAAGGCAAAGGTCCCGAGTTCGAGTCTCGGTCGGGCACACAGTTTTAACCTGCCAGGAAGTTTCATATCAGCGCACACTCCGCTGCAGAGTGAAAATCTCATTCTGGATATAGATTTTTGTTTTCATTTTTGTGCATGTAAGCTGTACTTGCGTCAAAAGTAACTTCTTTGGTTACATACCAGGTGTAGGAGTGTGAAACCAGACTTTCCCTTATGCATGATGCTAGCCCTAAGTGTAGGGTCCGTGAGACCGCATCTGCAGCGCCATCTGATTCCTGTAACGGCTGACGGCGAATGTCAATAGGCAGTAATGCAAGTAACGTACATCGGGACCTGTTCAAGACACGTAAACACGTCGAGTTTTGGGTCTACGTGCTTGGATTTGAGGACAGCATCGGTTTTTTCCGTTATCATTTGGAGGAAGCTGCTGCAGGATCACATCGAATGCTTGTCGAGGCTTTCAGCGGACGTGCTCTTAGGAAAACAGTGTTTCGAGAGGTTCAAAAAAATTAAAAAGTGGTGATTTTGACGTAAGAAACGACGAGAGCGGGAAACCGCCGAAAAAGTTCGAAGATAGCGAATTACAGGCCTTATTGGATGAAGATCACACTCAAACTCAACAGGAACCCGCGAAACAACCGAATGTGACGGAAAAAAAGCCGTGTCCATTCGGTTGAAGGGAATGGGAAAGGTGCAGGAAGTAGGAAAATGGGTTCTGCGTGAACTGAATGAAAGACAGGGTGGTAAACCATGGGTGAATCCAGGCAAACCAACGACGTCCACTGTAAGACCCAATCGCTGTGGAAAGAAGGCAATGCAGTATGTTTGTTGGGGTCAGAAGAGCGTCATCTATTATGAGCTGCTAAAACCTTGTGAAAGCGTTAAGACTGAACGCTTCCAACAGCAGATAATGGATTTAAATCGAGCATTGCGTGAAAAACGACCGGAATGTGGGAAAAGGCAACGCAGTCATGTTGCTCGTTGATAACGCCCCGTCACACAAGGCAAAACGGATCAGAGAAACGAGAGAGGCGTCCAGTACTACGGCATGCGGCTTGTTCTCCAGTCTTGGCTTCGTCCTATTAGCATCTGTTTGCGTCACTGTGACACGCTCTCGCCGGACAACTCTTCAATTCGCATGAAAATGTACGAAAATGGCTTCGCTGGAAGGTTTGCTTCAAAAGAACTGTGTTTTCCTTTTGTAGCACTCATAACCTGCGAGAGAGGTGGAAGAAATGTATAAATAGCAATGTAGATTATTTCGAAGAAAATATTGAGTTTCAAACAGTAGACGTGTAATTATTGTAACAAAATTGCGGTTTCATACTTGTACACGTGGTAATACCATAGAAGGTACGCAAGCAGCTAATTTTCTTTTGCTTATAAAATTCGGTTTATACTTCGTTGGGCTATAGAATATACAATGGACTACCAGTCAACAATGTGTGATCCTAATCATATGTAAAACAGACAAAAACCGAGGAGAAGTCGTCGGCGGTGAGGTCCTCTCTGCTAGACACTCATTTACGTTGTCGTCCTTAGTTGGGTGGTAACGTCCTTGCCTCCCGTGGAAGCGCGCCCGGGTTCGGTTCCCGGCCGCGATGGAGATTTTCTCCGCTCGTGGACTGGGTGTTCTCATGTCCTCGTCATCGTTTCATGCTCATTTCCTTTCTTCATTTGTGTTCTACATCTACATTTACACTCCGCAAGTCACCCAACGGTGTGTGGCGGAGGGCACTTTACGTGCCACTGTCATTACCTCCCTTTCCTGTTCCAGTCGCGTACGGTTCGCGGGAAGAACGACTGCCGGAAAGCCTCCGTGCGCGCTCTAATCTCTCTAATTTTACATTCGTGATCTCCTCGGGAGGTATAAGTAGGGGGAAGCAATATATTCGATACCTCATCCAGAAACGCACACTCTGGAAACCTGGACAGCAAGCTACACCGCGATGCAGAGCGCCTCTCTTGCAGAGTCTGCCACTCGAGTTTGCTAAACATCTCCGTAACGCTATCACCTTTACCAAATAACCCTGTGGCGAAACACGCCGCTCTTCTTTGGATCTTCTCTATCTCCTCCGTCAACCCGACCTGGTACGGATCCCACACTGACGAGCAATACTCGAGTATAGGTCGAACGAGTGTATTGTAAGCCGCCACCTTTGTTGATGGACTACATTTTCTGAGGACTCTCCCAATGAATCTCAACCTGGCTTCCGCCTTACCAACAATTAATTTTATACGATCATTCCACTTCAAATAGTTCCGTACGCATACTCCCAGATATTTTACAGAAGTAACTGCTACCAGTGTTTGTTCCGCTATCATATAATCATACAATAAAGGATCCTTCTTTCTATGTATTCCCAATACATTACATTTGTCTATTTTAAGGGTCAGTTGCCACTCCCTGCACCAAGTGCCTATCCGCTGCAGATATTCCTGCATTTCGCTGCAATTTCCAAATGCTGCAACTTCTCCGTATACTACAGCATCACCCGCGAAAAGCCGCATGGAACTTCCGACACTATCAGCTGTGTCATTCATATTGATTGCCAGTGCTACCAATACTACCGCTAATCCTACTACGTCATTTGTGTGGAGTAGCAAAACTACCGAACCAACTCTACGAACCAATCACGCGTAGCAGCCGCGTATACAGAGTGTTACAAAAAGGTACGGCCAAGCTTTCAGGAAACATTCCTCACACACAAATAAAGAAAAGATGTTATGTGGACATGTGTCCGGAAACGCTTACTTTCCATGTTAGAGCTCATTTTAGTTTCGTCAGTATATACTGCACTTCCTCGATTCACCGCCAGTTGGCTCAATTGAAGGAAGGTAATGTTGACTTCGGTGACTGTGTTGACATGCGACTCACTGCTCTACAGTACTAGCATCGAGCACATCAGTACGTAGCATCAACAGGTTAGTGTTCATCACGAACGTGGTTTTGCAGTCAGTGCAATGTTTACAAATGCAGAGTTGGCAGACGCCCATTTGATGTACGGATTAGCACGGGGCAATAGCCGTGGCGCGGTACGTTTGTATCGAGACAGATTTCCAGAACGGAGGTGTCCCGACAGGAAGACGTTAGAAGCAATTGATCGGCGTCTTAGGGAGCACGGAACATTCCAGCCTACGACTCGCGACTGGGGAAGACCTAGAACGACGAGGACACCTGCAACGGACGAGGCAATTCTTCGTGCAGTTGACGATAACCCTAATGTCGGCGTCAGAGAAGTTGCTGCTGTACAAGGTAACGTTGACCACGTCGCTGTATGGAGAGTGCTACGGGAGAACCAGTTGTTTCCGTACCATGTACAGCGTGTGCAGGCACTATCAGCAGCTGATTGGCCTCCACGGGTACACTTCTGCGAATGGTTCGTCCGACAATGTGTCAATCCTCATTTCAGTGCAAATGTTTATTTACGGATGAGGCTTCATTCCAACGTGATCAAATTGTAAATTTTCACAATCGACATGTGTGGGCTGACGAGAATCCGCGCGCAATTGTGCAGTCACGTCATCAACACAGATTTTCTGTGAACATTTGGGCAGGCATTGTTGGTGATGTCTCGATTGGGCCCCACGTTCTTCCACCTACGCTCAATGGAGCAGTTATGATTTCATACGGCATACTCTACCTGTGCTGCTAGAACATGTGCCTTTACAAATACGACACAACATGTGGTTCGTGCACGATGGAGCTCCTGCACGTTTCAGTCGAAGTGTTCGTACGCTTCTCGACAACAGATTCGGTGACCGATGGATTGGTAGAGGCGGACCAATTCCGTGGCCTCCACGCTCTCCTGACCTCAATCCTCTTGACTTTCATTTATGGCGGCATTTGGAAGCTCTCGTCTACGCAACCCCGGTACCAAATGTACAGACTCTTCGTGCTCGTATTGTGGACGGCTGTGATACAATACGCCATTGTCCAGGGCTGCATCAGCGCATCAGGGTTTCCGTGCGACGGAGGGTGGATGCACGTATCCTCGCTAACGGAGGACATTTTGAAAATTTGCTGTAACAAAGTGTTTGAAGTCACGCTGGTACGTTCTGTAGCTGTGTGTTTCCATTCCACGATTAATGTGGTTTGAAGAGAAGTAATAACATGAGCTGTAACATGGAAAGTAAGCGTTTCCGGACACATGTCCACATAACATATTTTCTTTCTTTGTGTGTGAGGAATGTTTCCTGAAAGTTTGGCCGTACCTTTTTGTAACACCGTGTATTTCCTGAAGCCAACGCGAAGACTTCACTTACGTTATCGCGCGTGCGTGTCACAAGCATTCCTGCGTCGGCTGCAGTTATGCCGGAATGTGTGACTGCAATCACTTGCGGCGGTTCCAATGTTGGTGAGTCACTAACAGGTCCCGACTGCCGCTTGCTCGCTATCACGCGGGTTAGCAGGCGGCGTATCGGAAACACATGCTGGGCCCGCCCCGATGATGACGCCCACGTGTGGGCAGAAACCCACAGCGGGCGTCAGTCGACCAACTGCCTCAGTGTGAAGTCCGTCTGCGATGTCCAGCTCCACGTGTAAGTAACAGTCCCACTCTGTTTGTAGCAGTGTGCGATTTGCAGGAGAGGGAGGAGTATGGGGGGGGATTTCCCCCACCCCCTCTGCATGAGACCATCCCCTCCTCTGCTTTTAGTTTATACATCCCAACCTGGGATGTTTATTTCCCACGCACTGGAGTAAAACTTTACATATAATTTAAATTTGTGGAACCGAACACTGAAAGTTTACTATTAATACTGTTAATATGTTTGCTTATTAATTTTGAAAAAAGTGTTACGTAGTAGTTAAGCAATTCAAAACATTTAGAACCAAATGACAAGAAGACGCCCGCCACATTTCCGTAGCAAGCCACAATGTTGCCAGACGTCGCCCCAGTGTAAACGAGGCTTTAGAGCCAGCTCTGTATTGTATGGTGGACGTGATGTGTTGCGTAAGAAACTGAAACCTGCAATCAGATCCAAACGTCGTGGGAAACTGTGAAGAGGTGTCATCCTGCACCAAGATAACGCTCGCCCACATTCTGCCAAACGGACGGCCGACGCAATAAAGGAGTTGAGATTCCAGGTGCTGGAACATCCACCATACAGTACAGACCTGGCTCCAAGCGATTTTCAAATGTTTGGACCCTTAACGGAAGCACTACAGGGGAGGAGGTTTGAAAGTGATGAAGACGCCATTGCTGCGGTGCAAAATTGGTTACAGATGCAACCGATAAACGTATTTTCTGATGAAATAAAAAAAAAACTCGTAAAACTTCGGGAAAACTGCATTGAAGTGCAGGGAGGTTACGTAGAAAAATATCGCATGTTTCAGTTTTCTATGATCAGGATGAGTACAGCTTTTCACAAATGTGCCTTTACTTTTTGAATTATCCTCGTATACCTGTATGTAGATGATTTTGTAAATAAGCTTTACATATAATGTACTTTTAAAGATATAACAAGGGATGGCTTTTCTGATAGTGAATTTCTGATAGTGCATACGCGTGAATAGTGAGTTTCGGCATTAACATCTATTTATAAGTAACTGTTTAACCATGGGTAACGCCACGGTCCAAGCTAGTAACATATATAACTATACTAACCCCCTAAGACATCCCCGCCCCCTCCCCCCCCCCCCCCCTGGTAAAAGCACAAATCGCGCACTGGTTTGTAGCAAAGTAGCTTTCAGACGCGGGTTGTACGCCAGATGTCGTTCCTACAGTACTGCCGGTCCAGTTTCCGTCAGATGATCGAAGATGGCGCGGTGAAGCCCCTGTTACACGATGAGCGTAAACCGTACACCTATGCACCAGCGCCCCAAGCGCGCATATCTGTAACTACAGGCTGGTTAAAGTAAGACAAACAATGAAGGCTTTCACGACCGGATGGTACTGTTGTTGATAATTCTTCCGGGTTATATGGCCGTCGTCCACGGAATTCTTCTATTCCTAACGTTTCGTCCTATACTACGTTGGACATCTTCAGAGCTATGGCTGGTCCTGCCGGCTGACGAGTCCGGCGTCGGAGAGCGGCCTAAATACCGAGGAAAGTGGGCGTGGTCTAGCTTGCAGAGAGAAAACTAGTCAAAGATAAAATGTAACTATCGATAGTAGATAACTATCGATAGTAGATAACCATCGATAGTAGATAACTATCGATAGTAGATAACTATCGATGGTAGATAACTATCGACGGTAGATAACTATCGACGGTAGATAACTATCGACGGTAGATAACTATCGACGGTAGATAACTATCGACGGTAGATAACTATCGACGGTAGATAACTATCGACGGTAGATAACTGTCGACGGTAGATAACTGTCGACGGTAGATAACTGTCGACGGTAGATAACTGTCGACGGTAGATAACTGTCGACGGTAGATAACTGTCGACGGTAGATAACTGTCGACGGTAGATAACTGTCGACGGTAGATAACTGTCGACGGTAGATAACTGTCGACGGTAGATAACTGTCGACGGTAGATAACTGTCGACGGTAGAAAACTGTCGATAGTAGAAAACTGTCGATAGTAGATAAAAATCACTTACCGATTCTGTAACGCCACTGTCCATATCTCGCTTAATTTCGAGGCCTCTCCCTCTGAGACCCATTGTTAGTGGGACTGATTCCCCTACTTATCAGATATCTAGGAATCTAGCTACTCTTCTACAACCTTACATTGGTAAGACTGATTCATATGAGAGGGATTCACGTCATTTTACTGAGAAATTTGAAGGTCTAACCTTGGCTCCTGAAGACATTCTGGTCAGTTTTGATATTGTATCTCTGTTTACTATGATTCCGGTCAATGAAGTTATGGTTTACATAACGGAAGTTTTCCCTCAAGATTTGACCGCTCTGTTTAGACATTGTCTCACATGCAGCCAGTTTCAGTGGGATGGGGAGTTTTCTGAGCAAGTGGATGGTGTTGCCATGGCTAACCCGTTGAGCCCTGCGACTGCCAATTTTTACATGGAGACATTTGAACAATTAGGCGACTTTTTTGATTACCTTAATAGCATAAACCCTAAAATTCAGTTTACCATTGAAGTAAAAGACCAGGCTTTTTCGTTTCTCGATGTGTTAGTCATGAGACAGACCGATGGCAGTCTGAAACATAAAGTGTTTCGGAAGAGAGAGCACACATACTGATAGATACTTACATACCCACAACAGAAAAGAGGTGTAATCAGAAGTTTAGTGGACAGGGCTAAACTGATTTGTACGCCGGAACATCTGGATACGGAACTGAATCGTCTGAAACAGGCCTTCGAAAAGAATGGGTACTCAAACAAAGAAATTAATAGAGTTTTAAGACCTAATTACAGCAGGCCAAAGGACAATGATGGAACACAGCAATGGAAGAACACGGTGTCTTTACCTTTCATTAGTAAGGTTACAGATCGAATCGGCAAAATTTTGCTGAAACATAAAGTGAAACCGGTATTCAAACCTACCAGAAAAATAGGACAAGTACTACGTTGTGTTAATGATAGGCCACCATTGTCATCTACATGATTACTCTGCAATTCACATTGAAGTGCTTGGCAGAGGGTTCATCGAACCACAATCGTACTATCTCCCTACCATTCCACTCCCGAACAGCGCGCGGGAAAAACGAACACCTAAACCTTTCTGTTCGAGCTCTGATTTCCCTTATTTTATTTTGACGATCATTCCTACCTATGTAGGTTGGGCTCGACAAAATATTTTCGCATTCGGAAGAGAAAGTTGGTAACTGAAATTTCTTAAATAGATCTCGCCGCGACGAAAAACGTCTTTGCTTTAATGACTTCCACCCCAACTCGCGTATCATATCTGCCACACTCTCTCCCCTATTACGTGATAATACAAAACGAGCTGCCATTTTTTTGCACTCTTTCGATGTCCTCCGTCAATCCCACCTGGTAGGGATCCCACACCGCGCAGCAATATTCTAACAGAGGACGAGTGTAGTGTAAGCTGTCTCTTTAGTATACTTGTTGCATCTTCCAAGTGTCCTGCCAATGAAACGAAACCTTTGGCTCGCCTTCCCCACAATATTATTTATGTGCTCTTTCCAACTGAAGTTGTTCGTAATTGTAACATCCAGATACTTAGTTGAATTGACAGCCTCGAGAATTGCACTATTTATCGAGTAATCGAATTCCAAGGGATTTCTTTTGGAACTCGTGTGGATCACCTCACACTTTTCGTTATTTAGCGTCAACCGCTACCGGCCACACCATACAGCAATCTTTTCTAAATCGCTTTGCAGCTGATACTGGTCTTCGGATGACCTTACTAGACGCTAAATTACAGCATCATCTGCGAACAACCTAAGAGAACTGCTCAGATTGTCACCCAGGTCATTTATATAGATCAGGAACAGCAGAGGTCCCAGGACGCTTCCCTGGGGAACACCTGATATCACTTCAGTTTTACTCGACGATTTGCCGTCTATTACTACGAACTGCGACCTTCCTGACAGGAAATCACGAATCCAGTCGCACAACTGCCAATTTGCCAACTGCCAATTTTAATAGAAAAGAAGAGGCCTTGAAATTAAGCGGTGTGTATAAAATTCCGTGTGCCTGTGGCAACGTCTATATTGGTACTACGAAAAGAAGCGTGATTACGAGGGTAAAGGAGCATATGAGTCTTTGCCGACTGGGAAAAATAGATAAATCGGCCGTTGCGGAACATGCACTAAAAGTCAGGTGACCGTGCAGTTAAGTTTTCTGAGACTACAGTTTTAAGTGCTACCACGAACTATTATCCACGACTGTATAGGAAGGCTGTTGAAATTTATAAAAATGAAGATAATTTTTATTTTTGCACTGTCTTTTCTAACGCCCCTCGCATATCGGGGGGGGGGGGGGGGATTTAGTGATCGCAAGGGAACACCGGTCGTTAAAAACTGAAATTCTACAGCTGTCAGAAGTCGCACGTAATATTCATTCGTTTCGACATGTTTCGCTCTATCGGCGTGTCTTCAGAAAATACGTAACCAAGGGCCACACGTCACATACAGGGTGAATCACTTCAAACCTGCACCGCAAATATTGAGCAAATGGAAAGTGCTACTAACGTGCGGTTTTCACAGGATGGATAGATAGTCAAGGACTCACATTTTTAGCCAATACATAGACTTAGCACTTGTATTTTTTGTGCACGCACACACTTTCTAAATGGAATAATGCCTATTGACATTTTCAGAATAAAAGTATGCTAAATCAGAAAGTTAATTGTGTTTGTTGAGGGACTCTAGTGCGAGTCGTTTATGACACATCATATACTGCAAAATTTCCAGACCGGCACTTGTTTCTGCCATTCGACCTGTCCAGTTGTTAGGTACGATGTTGTTTTTGTTTTCTTACAGCGCGCGCGCGTGTGTATGTGTGTGTTCCTAAGTGTATTTCTTAAGTGTATTCCGACTCGCTGGTCAGTTAATGTGAGCGTCATTCCAAGCGGTAGGTCGTGAGTGGACGATTAGATTTACCAGTGCATGAAAAGGCATATGGTAATGGTGTATGTAGAGTGTAGCAAGAATGCAGGGTGCTCGGTAAGACATGGGAAATTCATTAGGTCTGACCACGATGTTGAGCTAGCGAGACAACTTTTCTCCAAACGTTTATGGCACTCGTAAATTGTAGACCTACTAGGAGGATCTTTAGTGTGCTTGGTACGCAAATTACGCTGAGCTGTTGTCGCCGACTTCAGTCTTCAAACCAAAACACGCAGCTAGCACGCTCAGATCCAGTAAAGGCAGCCATCTTTAACGCAACTGCCGCCAGCGCTCCTTACGTCGGCACTAGCGAACTGCGTGAGACAAAACTTTATGTATGTCCCTACAAATTGACACTACAATCACCTCTGTCGGTACTAAGAATTAATTTATATGAATTTTCAAAGTTGTAAAGTGCTTTTCGAAACATCTTGTATAAAACTTGTATATGTATTTATGGCACGCACGTGTAATAGTCGTTTCTAAATTTACAACAAAAATGACTTATTACGCGCTTTTCTACTCTAAAAGTTTTCTCTCGGTTTGTGGAGTTACACCAAAATATGATACCGTGTGTCGTAATAGAGTAAAACTAAGCAAAATATGCTACATTCTTTTTTTATATCTTCATCTCCACTGCCACACATTCGATGAAAATGTTGCAGTTTAGCGGCTGCAGAATATTTCACCAAGATAAAAATTCAGTCGCCAGCTGGACAAGAAAACCTTAATTGGGGTTCGTTTTACGTGTTTCGACAGTTTAAACGGTCGATCTTCAGGAATGCAGTAGGATGTTGGTTGACTTTCATCGCACATTTTATTTACGATTTGCTGTTTCACAGTCAATTCTTTGTTACCCGCCGCACATATACTTTTAGAGACGTAATTCCATTTCATTGATTCTGTAGCAAAGGGCGCTACTGTCCGATTCTTATTTTAACGTTGGCTTACCAATGATTTCAGTTTGTTTCACTCCTGAACAGTCGAAACCGTTGAAGTGAAAGGTTCTTTTGTGCAGCTGACAACTGACTTTTTTGTCGTTGTTGGAGTGTGACGGGGTCGTTCAGTTGAAATTTGTTGTGGCCAAATCTGCCTTAAAATTATTGTCAAATGTTGGTCATCAGCATTCAAACCGCGATGAAAGTTCTGGTCGCCCTATCGTGCAGAGACACAACGCTTATACCGTATCTTGCCTTAGCTAGCGTCGCATTTTGGTGACGGAAAGGGTCCGGAAACTTGTCCAGGTGTGCCAAAAGCCAGCTGGACACAGAAATTCACTGGTTATTTGGACGCCGCAAAGCCTGAAAATTCCTGCTGGTGTTGACTGCTTGGTCTCAACTGCAATTCGAAATGCTCGCACACACGGGGCTACGGAAGGATGACAGTTCTCTTTATAAAAATATGACTGAAGTACTGTTTCTAATAGTAAGATCTGAGTTGTTGTAATAAATGAACTGTCGTAATGTAAAGGAAAAGCTACATTGTAATAATAATTAATTGTAATGTAAAGGCAAGTCTTTCATAGTGTAGAAGTTAAAAATCTGAATGCAAGAGTTTTGAACAGTATAAACTGCCTAATAAAGTCCACGATAATCAATTTTGCAAAACTGGTCTCAGAAATAAACTAATATAGAACACAAAAAAAATCTAACCGTCTCTGAATGACATATGATGGCCCTGACTCAACAAAAAAATTATCAAAATATTTTCTCCTCACCTCTATTCTGCGCAAATCAGGATAACGCATTGCAGTACTGCTATGTCTTGCGCGGCGGTATGCTACAGCTGCAAATTACTGTAACTACACATGCACTCTTGAGGTGCAATGAGTTTCCTGTTACTTCCAAATCGAAATATACCTTTGGAGAAACCATGATCAATTAAAAAGTGTAAGAGAAAGTTAAGTGAAAAATGAAGTATGGGCATAAATGACAACACGAAGTTGTTTTTGCATTATCTGCTCAGTGCGCCCTTGCGCACACCGAAGATCATAACCTAACGTCTGCGATACAGGTTTACAACATCGCTGCTGGCTCACAATCGATTCAGATACTAACATTATACTCGACACCTGTCAAGAAATTCTAATTCAAAACAGGAGCGAGCGGCTAATACGGTTTAAAAAAGTTTTATATAAATCAGACCGTTACAAGTTGCGGATTTACGAGGTGCATTCAAGTTCTAAGGCCTCCGATTTTTTTTCTCCGGACTGGAAAGAGATAGAAACATGCGCATTGTTTTAGAATGAGGCCGCATTCATTGTCAATACGTCCCAGAGATGGCAGCAGCGTACGGCAGATGGAATTTTACCGCCAGCGGCGAGAATGAGAACTGTTTTAAATACTTAAAATGGCGACGTTTTCCTTACTTGAACAGCGTGCAATCATTCGTTTTCTGAATTTGCGTGGCGTGAAACCAATTGAAATTCATCGACAGTCGAAGGAGACATGTGGTGACGGAGTTATGGATGTGTCAAAAGTGCGTTCGTGGGTGCGACAGTTTAATGAAGGCAGAACATCGTGTGGCAACAAACTGAAACAACCTCGGGCTCGCACGAGGCAGTCTGACGACACGATCGAGAAAGTGGAGAGAATTGTTTTGGGGGATCGCCGAATGACTGTTGAACAGGTCGCCTCCAGAGTTGGCATTTCTGTGGGTTCTGTGCACACAATCCTGCACGACGACCTGAAAATGCGAAAAGTGTCATCCAGGTGGGTGCCGCGAATGCTGACGGACGACCACACGGCTGCCCGTGTGGCACGTTGCCGAGCAATGTTGACGCGCAACGACAGCACGAATGGGACTTTCTTTTCGTCGGTTGTGACAATGGATGAGACGTGGAGGCCATTTTTCAATCCAGAAACAAAGTGCCAGTCAGCTCAATGGAAGCACACAGATTCACCGCCACCAAAAAAATTTCGGGTAACCGCCAGTGCTGAAAAAATGACGGTGTCCGTGTTCTGGGACAGCGAGGGTGTAATCCTAACCCATTGCGTTCCAAAGGGCACTACGGTAACAGGTGCATCCTACGAAAATGTTTTGAAAAACAAATTCCTTCCTGCACTGCAACAAAAACGTCCGGGAAGGGCTGCGCGTGTGCTGTTTCACCGAGACAACGCACCCGCACATCGAGCAAACGTCCCCCCTGCGGGTCCGGGGATTAGAATAGGCCCGCGGTATTCCTGCCTGTCGTAAGAGGCGACTAACAGGAGTCCATCCCCCTCACGGGGGTAGTTCGCGCCTGCGTCCGGAGACGGACGGTTCCACGACCTATCATCGTGGTCCCTTTGGTTTTTTCACTTCTCGTTTCTTCCTTCCTTTTGTTGGTTCCTTTCTTTGCTCTTCTCCACCTCACTGTCTTCCTTACTCTTTCACTTGCCTTCTCCTTGCCTTCTCATTGCCTTTTTTTCCTTGCCTTCTCATTGCCTTTTTCTCCTTGCCTTCTCATTGCCTTCTTCTCCTTGCCTTCTTATTGCCTTCTTCCCCTTGCTTTCTCATTGCCTTCTTCTCCTTGCCTTCTCTGGTCTCCGCCTCGGCGTTTGAGACAGTCTGTCCTCTTTCTCCCTCTCTCTCTTCTTTTTCCTCTTCTTTTTCCTCTTCTTCCTTCCTCCCTGTGCGTGTCTGAAGGCCGACCCACGCGTTCGCACGCGTAGCCGGTGACGGGGTAACGCGTAAGTCCCCGCCCTGGGTAGACATGTAAGGCACGCGCGTACCCCCTGGTAAAGGCCAGGCCCGGGGAGGGGTGATTGCCTGAGCTGATACCTTCTGACCATGCCGATTGGTCCCTCCGTCTGTTTCTCGGGAGGTGTGACCTGAGGTGTAAACATTCACCTAAGGCGGGAGTGCCCTCTGAGAGGGTCCCCACAAGGAAGGAGCGCGCCATCGGAGACGCTGGCAATCATGGGGGATTCCTCCGCAATGGATTCTACTCCATCTCTTTCGACTTCGACCCAAAAACGGAAACGTGACCAGCCAACAGTGACAAAAGTACTACCGCCTGCCCCACAGTTCCTCGTAGTTTCTCGAACTGAGGACGGAAAGGATTTTTCCTCTGTCAACCCTTTCGTTATTCAGAAGGGCGTAGATGCCATAGCCGGATCTGTCAAATCCTGTACCAGGTTGGGTAACGGCACCTTATTACTGGAAACTGAGAATGCCTTTCAGGCACAAAAACTGCTTCGGGCCACCCTCCTGTACACGTTCCCTGTCCGGGTGGAGGCCCACCGAACTTTGAATTCGTCTCGTGGTGTGGTCTATACTGACTCCCTCGACGGATTGACTGACGAGGAGCTTCAATCATTCCTCGCTGAGCAGGGCGTGACGGCTGTCCATAGGGTCATGAAAAAGGTCAACAATGACCTTGTACCGACCCGGACAATTTTCTTGGCCTTCGATAGTGTTAAGCTGCCATCGCGCATCAAGGCGGGCTACGAGGTTATTTCTGTTCGCCCCTATATCCCGACACCTACGCGCTGCTACCAGTGTCAGCGTTTCAATCACACTCGACAGTCTTGTTCCAATGCGGCTAAATGTGTCACCTGTGGCAGGGATGCCCATGAGGGTGACTGTCCACCTCCGTCTCCTCGTTGTGTGAACTGTCAGGGTGACCATGCCGCATCCTCCCGCGACTGTCCTGTCTATAAGGAAGAACGCTGTATCCAGGAAATTCGGGTCAAAGAGAAAGTGTCCACCTCGGCTGCTCGCAAGCTATTGGCTAGTAGGAAGCCCACGCTGCTCCCAGCGGGGAAATACAGCACTGTCCTCGCCTCTCCTCGGACTACCCGGGAGGTAGCAACCCAGACATGCGATCTGACCTTCAGCACCACGGTCGTCCGTTCGGCCAGTGCTAAGATCGCGCGGTCGACGTCTCCTCTTCCTCCCATCACCCCACAGACACGAGCACCTTCTTCAGCTTCTGCTCAAACGAAGACACCGAAGTCAGATGCACGGGCCTTCAAGAAGGAACCATCCCGTGCAGACTTCCTCCGTACCTCGACCTCACAGCCTTCGACCGGTACTTCCACTACACGTCCTTCCAAAAAGGCGCATAGGAAGCACAGTTCTCCTTCCCCGCCACGGCGCATTTCTTCTCTTGCGCCACCCAGCGGCTGCCGCCCCAGGCCGTCATCCGTTTCGCCTGGCCGCACCGCTGGTCGCCGTACATCTGGCCGTTCACTGGCGGAGGAAGCTCCCCCTCCCGGCCATCCTCCCGAGATGCCGATGACCATATAGACCCCATGGACGATGACTGTCCGCCTACTGATAGCGGCGGCAGTGCTCGCTCGAAGCCAGGCCCTAAGCGGCCTTCGAGGTGACCACTTCTCTCATCTTTCTTTTCTTACGATGGCACTTATTCACTGGAATATTCGCAGCATTCGCTCCAACCGAGAGGACTTGAAGTTGCTGCTCCGCTTGCACCGTCCGCTTGTCGTAGCCCTCCAGGAAACGAAGCTACGCCCATGCGATCAAATTGCCTTGGCACACTACACCTCTGTGCGTTTTGACCTACCCCCTGTGGTAGGTATCCCAGCTCATGGAGGGGTTATGTTGCTGGTCCGGGATGATATTTACTACGATCCCATCACGTTGCACACCGGCCTGCAGGCAGTTGCCATCCGCATTACTCTCCCCACTTTTACGTTTTCCTTTTGTACCGTTTACACTCCATCGTCATCTGCCGTTACCAGGGCAGACGTGATGCAACTTATTGCTCAGCTACCTGCACCATTTTTGTTAACTGGAGACTTCAATGCCCACCATCCCCTTTGGGGCTCTCCAGCATCCTGCCCGAGGGGCTCCTTGTTAGCAGACCTTTTCAACCAGCTCGATCTTGTCTGCCTCAATACTGGCGCCCCTACTTTTCTTTCGGACACATCTCACACCTATTCCCATTTAGACCTCTCTATATGTACTCCCCAACTTGCACGCCGGTTTGAGTGGTATGCACTTTCTGATACATATTCGAGCGACCATTTCCCGTGTGTTATCCATCTCCTGCAGCATACTCCCTCTCCGTGCTCCTCTCGTTGGACCATCTCCAAGGCAGACTGGGAGCTCTTCTCTTCCAGGGCGACCTTTCAGGATCAAACCTTCACAAGCTGCGATCGTCAGGTCGCACACCTCACGGAAGTCATTCTCGCTGCTGCTGAATATTCCATCCCTCACCCTCCTTCTTCTCCACGTCGCGTACCGGTCCCCTGGTGGACCGCAGCATGTAGAGACGCTTTACGTGCTCGTCGACGTGCTTTACGCACCTTTAAGCGCCACCCTACAGTGGCGCATTGTATTAATTATAAACGATTACGTGCTCAGTGTCGTCGTATTATCAAAGAAAGCAAGAAAGCCAGCTGGGCTGCTTTCACAAGCACCTTCAACAGTTTTACTCCTTCTTCTGTTGTCTGGGGTAGCCTGCGCCGGCTATCTGGCACTAAGGTCCACTCACCAGTTTCTGGCTTGAAGGTCGCGCATGACGTCCTTGTGGCCCCTGAGGCTGTCTCCAATGCCTTCGGCCGCTTTTTCGCAGAGGTTTCGAGCTCCGCTCATTACCACCCTGCCTTCCTCCCCCGCAAACAGGCAGAGGAGGCTAGGCCACCTAACTTCCGCTCCTCGAATTGTGAAAGTCATAATGCCCCATTCACCATGCGGGAACTCGAAAACGCACTTGGCCGATCACGGTCCTCCGCTCCAGGGCCTGATTCTATTCATATTCAGATGCTGAAGAACCTTTCTCCTGCGGGTAAAGGTTTTCTTCTTCGTACATACAATCGCATCTGGATTGAGGGACATGTTCCCGCATGCTGGCGCGAGTCTATTGTTGTCCCGATTCCTAAGCCGGGGAAGGACAAGCACTTGCCTTCCAGTTATCGACCTATCTCGCTTACCAGCTGTGTCTGTAAAGTGATGGAGCGAATGGTTAACTCTCGATTGGTTTGGCTGCTCGAGTCTCGACGCCTCCTTACCAATGTACAATGTGGATTTCGAAGGCGCCGCTCTGCTGTTGACCATCTGGTTACCTTGTCGACCTTCATTATGAATAACTTCTTGCGGAAGCGCCCGACCGCGGCTGTGTTCTTTGATTTGGAGAAGGCTTACGACACCTGTTGGAGGGCGGGCATTCTCCGCACCATGCATACATGGGGCTTTCGCGGTCGCCTCCCTCTTTTTATTCATTCCTTTTTAATGGATCGACAGTTTCGGGTACGTGTGGGTTCTGTCCTGTCCGACACCTTTCGCCAGGAGAATGGGGTGCCACAGGGCTCAGTTTTGAGCGTCGCTCTCTTCGCCATCGCGATCAATCCAATAATGGATTGCCTCCCAGCTGATGTATCAGGCTCCCTTTTCGTGGACGATTTTACCATCTATTGCAGCGCGCAGTGTGCACGTGTCCTGGAGCGCTGTCTTCAGCGTTCTCTTGACCGTCTTTACTCCTGGAGTGTCGCCAATGGCTTCCGTTTTTCTGCCGAGAAGACGGTCTGTATTAACTTCTGGCGCTACAAAGAGTTTCTCCCACCGTCCTTACGACTCGGTCCCGTTGCTCTCCCACTCGTGGAGACAATCAAATTTTTAGGCCTTACCTTTGACGGGAAACTTAGCTGGTCTCCACATGTGTCATATTTGGCCGCCCGTTGTACCCGTTCTTTAAATGTCCTCCGTGTTCTCAGTGGTATGTCGTGGGGAGCGGATCGAACCGTCCTACTTCGTCTATATCGGTCGATCGTCCGCTCCAAGCTGGATTATGGGAGCTTCGTATACTCCTCTGCACGGCCATCCATCTTACGCCGCCTCAACTCCATACAACATCGGGGTTTACGACTTGCGATCGGAGCATTTTATACCAGTCCCGTAGAGAGTCTTCATGCTGACGCTGGCGAATTGCCACTCACCTACCGGCGCGATATACTGCTTTGTCGGTATGCCTGTCGGCTACTGTCAATGCCCGACCATCCGTCTTATCGTTCCTTTTTTGACGACTCTCTTGACCGTCAATACGGGTTGTATGTCTCTGCCCTGCTACCCCCTGGAGTTCGCTTTCGTCGCCTCCTTCAACACGTTAATTTTTCACTCCCTGCAACCTTTCGAGTGGGCGAGAGCCACACGCCACCTTGGCTCCAGGCTCAGGTCCGCGTTCACCTCGACCTCAGCTCGCTCCCAAAAGAGGTCACCCCCGGTTCGGTCTACCACTCCCGTTTTTTGGAACTTCGTTCGAAGTTCAACAACATGACTTTCATTTATACAGATGGCTCTAAGACCAATGACGGGGTCGGGTGTTCCTTTATTGTCGGGGCACAAAGTTTCCAATACCGGCTCCATGGCCATTGTTCGGTCTTCACAGCTGAGCTCTTTGCCCTCTACCAGGCTGTTCTTTACATCTGCCGCCACCGACATTCTGCTTATGTCATCTGCTCAGATTCCCTGAGCGCCATCCAGAGCCTCAGTGATCCGTACCCGGTTCACCCTTTCGTACACCGGATCCAACGCTCTCTTCAGCAGCTGGTGGACGTCGGTTCTCCGGTTAGCTTTATGTGGGTTCCTGGCCATGTCGGTATCCCTGGGAACGAAGCTGCAGATGCCGCGGCCAAGGCTGCGGTCCTCCAGCCTCGGACAGCTTCTTGTTGTGTCCCTTCGTCCGACTTTAGCAGGGTCATTTGTCGGCGCGTTGTGTCGCTGTGGCATGCCGATTGGGCTGCACTTACCGACAACAAGCTTCGGGCCTTAAAACCTCTTCCCGTGGCTTGGACGTCCTCCTCACGCCCTTCTCGGCGGGAGGAGGTCGTTTTAGCAAGGTTAAGAATTGGACACTGCCGGTTCAGCCATCGCCATCTGCTGACGGCTGCGCCGGCGCCGTTCTGCCCATGTGGGCACTTGCTGACGGTTAGACACATTTTAATGTCCTGTCCTGATCTTAACACACTGCGCCTGGATCTTAACCTGCCTAATACTTTCGATGCCATTTTAGCGGATGACCCACGAGCAGCTGCTCGTGTTCTTTGTTTTATCAATTTGACACACCTCGCTAAGGACATTTGATGATGTTTTTTAATCCTATGCCTGTCAGTCTGTCTTTTATTGTGTTTTCCCTTTTAGTTGTTGTTGTCAACTTGTGCCTCGCGGTGCGTTCTTAGAGTAGTCAGGGCGCTAATGACCATTGAAGTTGTGCGCCCGAAAACCACAAAAAAAAAAAAAAAAAAAAAAAAAAAATCGAGCTAACGTTACGCAACAGTTTCTTCGTGATAACAACTTAGAAGTGATTCCTCGTGCTCCCTACTCACCTGACCTGGCTCCTAGTGACTTTTGGCTTTTTCCAACAATGAAAGACACTCTCCGTGGCCGCACATTCACCAGCCGTGCTGCTATTGCCTCAGCGATTTTCCAGTGGTCAAAACAGACTCCTAAAGAAGCCTTCGCCGCTGCCATGGAATCGTGGCGTCAGCGTTGTGAAAAATGTGTACGTCTGCAGGGCGATTACGTCGAGAAGTAACGCCAGTTTCATCGATTTCGGGTGAGTAGTTAATTAGAAAAAAAATCGGAGGCCTTAGAACTTGAATGCACCTCGTACTACAGACGCAGTCTTAGGAAGGCCCTTTCATGTTCTCTTTCTTCGCTTCTGGGGCTCCATTCGTAGTCGTTGTTGTCTTTATGCCTAAAAATCAACAAAAAGTTTTTCCTTCAAAATTTGCTGAAGTTGCGAGAGGCTTGCCCTCTTTGCTGTTTGGCCTTCACAGAAACTTTCACGAAACAAATTTTGAAGTTAATAGACATGAAAAGTTGCGTAGCGCATACTTCTGTGCGACGAATGCGTCGTCTGTGTGTAGCACGGGCTCAAAGTTCCCACGTTTTGATACGTGCACTTCGCGAGTGCTCTCAAATTCTCGGGAAAACTGCTGGAACACAAACTATTTTATGTTTTATGACAGCACACTCGTTCGACATTTGCAAATCGTGTCTTAGCTCCACATGAGTAACAAAAACAATAGTTTCAAAAAATGTTCCAGTAGTAAAGAAGTTAAGTTACGGGCGCTTTATGTAGTATATACGTAATGCACATGTGATTACATAGGCTTAAAGAAGTTCGTACCTGGTGATTCCGTGATGTTACAAAGTTTCAGAGATGATGGAGAAGGATAAATATATCAGTTTGAGGTGAGAGTCTAGTATCGCAAACGGACGAGTCGAAAGTTGTAAGGCAAAGTCGTTCAGAAATCTCTGACAGTCGAACACAGGTACGAGGGGCGTTTGAAAAGTCCGTGCAAATTCCGAGAGATGGCACCACTTGTGCTTATCGAGTTAGTAGCATCTTTGGAAAGAACGCACACAAAGTTTCAGCCATATTTGTCTATTTCTTTCGGTTTGGCATTCGTGGGAATCAAGGAAGTGGAGTTATTGTCAAAACATGGACGAAAAAGAATTTCGTGTGGTGATTAAACATTACTTTATGAAAGAACGCCTCAGGAGACTAAAGAGAACCTTGATAATCATTGTGGTGACTCTGTACCTTCGATTACAACAGTTTATGAGTGGTTTCAAAATTTTTGGAGTGGCCATATGGGCACAAGCGATGTTGAACGTTCTGGACGCCCTGTGGATGTTACGACTCCAGGAGTCGTTGATAAAATCCATGATATGGTGATGGATGACACAGGAGTTAAGGTGCGTCAGATTGCTGGTGCTGTGGGCATCTCGAATGAACGGGTACATAATATTTTGCATAAACATTTGGACATGAGAAAGCTATCCACAAGACGGGTTCCGCGATTGCTCACACTTGACCAAAAACGGAATCGTGTGAAGTGTTGCACGGATTGTTTGCAGCTGTTCGGGAAGAATCCGCATGACTTTAAGCGTCGTTTCGTCACTCTGGATGAAACATGGATACATTACTATACACCTGAGAGCAAACAACAATCTGAACAATAGTTTACCAAGGGAGAATCTGCACCAAAAAAGGCCGGAAAAGTTATGGCGACTGTCTTTTGGGATTCGCAAGGGATAATCCTCATCGACTATCAGGAAAAGGGTAAAACTATTACAGGTGCAAATTATTCATCGTTACTGGACCGTTTGAAAACCGAGCTGCAAGAAAAACGCCGGCTATTGGACCGCAAAAAAGTCCTTTTCCATCACGACAACGCGCCGGCACACATCTCAGCAGTTGTGGTCGCAAAATTAACGGAAAGAGGATTCCAACTCGTTTCACATCCGCCCTGTTCTCCAGACTTGGCGCCTTCAGACTGCTATTCGTTCCCCAGTTTGAAGAAATGGCTGGTGGGACAAAGATTTTATTCAAACTACGAGGTGATAGCAGCAACTAATAGCTATTTTGCAGACTTGGACAATTCCTGTTTTTCGGAAGGGATCAACAAATTAGAGCAGCGTTGGACGAAGTGTACAAGTCTAAAAAGAGAGTACGTCGAAAAATAAAAAAGGTTTACCCCAAACACGTAAGTAGTTTTTATTTTTGTTTTTTCAAACGCCCCTCGCAACATGCGTCGGACCAGCTCGAACTTAAACGGCCTTTCCACGGTGTTAAGATCCAGTGGGAAAAGTTGTGGTCCAGCCTGACCCAGGAGAGGAAACAACGCCTCCACCACACCCCTCCCAATGGGGCCACTGTCTGCATCCAGGCCAGAGGGCGTTCAGAGTCGCACTCATAACGGAGTTGGTACCGCCAATCTTTCCATTACATACCTTGTCGTGTCGTCAAGTTTCATTTCGTCTCCACCTCCCCTTTAGATAGCTTCACCCTTTTCTTTTAATTTTATTTTTGGTACGTAGTGTTATGATGGCATTATGTGAGCTGTTCATGGTAGATACCGCAGTTAACAGAACAGCAGCCGGCATGGGAGGTAACAATACCCCTACGGCCCATTCAGGCTGTGCCTATTGTCCGGCAGGCGACCTTTCGTGGGGCGCAGGGACACGCCAGCCTCATTGCTCCAATTCCTCTGTCTGCTCCCGAAATAAGCGACAGCTCGGGGAAAAAAATAGTTTCGTGTTTGTGGAATGTTCGACAGCTGCGTTATCTGAAGTCACACACCGTCGGCCCCATTAATTTCGTTGCCAGCAAAAGCCTCTTTGGCCGACGCCAGCTCCACAGAATTCCCATACCGATCTATACGACCGGCGCAAGAACACCAACAGTAAACGTTCACCGCCGTCTCTGTAAAGAATGGAATTTAGAAGGTAGCAGGGCCGGTGGAGCAGTTTATTGGTCAGGGATTTATTCCACCTGAGTAGCGTTATGACTAAACCGGATGCTGGAATGTGATACGAGTTACAAACTATTATTAAGGTATCTGTACCACACAGATTGTATTAAATAGTGCGGGCAGGGGGGCCTACGTCCATCTACGTGTCTACATCTACATCCATACTCCGCAAGCCACCTGGCGGTGTGTGGCGGAGGGTACCTTGAGTACCTCTGTCGGTTCTCCCTTCTATTCCAGTCTCGTATTGTTCGTGGAAAGAAAGATTGTCGCTATGCCTCTGTGTGGGCTCTCATCTCTCTGATTTTATCCTCACGGTCTCTTCGCGAGATATACGTAGGAGGGAGCAATATACTGCTCGACTCCTCGGTGAAGGTATGTTCTCGAAACTTCAACAAAAGCCCGTACCGAGCTACTGAGCGTCTCTCCTGCAGAGTCTTCCACTAGAGTTTATCTATCATCTCCGTAACGCTTTCGCGATTACTAAATGATCCTGTAACGAAGCGCGCTGCTCTCCGTTGGATCTTCTCTATCAACCCTATCTGGTACGGATCCCACACTGCTGAGCAGTATTCGAGCAGTGGGCGAACAAGCGTACTGTAACCTACTTCCTTTGTTCCAATGAATCTGTCTGGCATCTGATTTACCGACGATCAATTTTATATGGTCATTCCATTTTAAATCACTCCTAATGTCTACTCCCATATAATTTATGGATTTGGCTGCTTCCAGTTGCTGACCTGCTATAATGTAGCTAAATGTTAAAGGATCTTTCTTTCTATTTGTTCGCAGCACATTACACTTGTCTACATTGAGATTCAATTGCCACTCCCTGCACCATGCGTCAATTCGCTGCAGATCCTCCTGCATTTCAGTACAATTTTCCATTGTTGCAACCTCTCGATATACCACAGCATCATCCGCAAAAAGCCTCAGTGAACTTCCGATGTCATCCACAACGTCATTTATGTATATAGCAACGGTCCTACGACACTCCCCTGCGGCACACCTGAAATCACTCTTACTTCGAAAGACTTCTTTCCATTGAGAACGACATGCTGCGTTCTGTTATCTAGGAACTCTTCAATCCAATCACACGATTGGTCTGATAGTCCATATGCTCTTACTTTGTTCATTAAACGACTGTGGGGAACTGTATCGAAGGCCTTGCGGAAGTCGAGAACCCGTGTCTATGGCCCTCCGAGTCTCGTGGACGAATAGCGCGAGCTGGGTTTCACACGATCGTCTTTTTCGAAACCCGTGCTGATTCCTACAGAGTAGGTTTCTAGTCTCCAGAAAACTCGTTATACTCAAACATAATAACTCTTGGAAAATTCTACAACTGATCGACGTTAGAGTTACAGGTCTATAGTTCTGCACGTGTGTTCGCAAGCGCTACAGACCACACGACCCGTATATTTCTCGAAGATGTTTGGCTCTCAAAGATAGTCCTCTCGCTCTCGATGCTACTCGCTGTAAGCAATAAATCAACCAAGGTATATTGCAAGGAAAAAGGGTGTTGCAGCAAACAAGAACGCGGACTAAGTAAAATATAATCCAGAGGCGCAGACTCCTGCAATAAAGCCCATATTACAACTGCAAGGGATGGCTGTAGTCAATGCGAGAGCACACGAATGACACAGTATCAGGCTAACGCCTTCCATTACGCGCCTTAGGATGACACCTCTCTCATTTATGTTCATAAATTATCTTCACAATGAATCAGGCTCTATGCTTCAGAACAATGCAATATACGTTAGTCCCTTCTAGAATAATGTCTTTTCTTTACGTACATAGAATTTCGATACTGCTTCCACTCGAAATTAAGCAATTAATTTTGCCACGCGGGACATATAATGATGCAGCTACAACAAACACTCGCTAGCCTGAATATTACATTACACAATGAATTTAGGTTTGTTTAACTGCATTCGACTCTACGGCCATCTTGCGTGCAGTAAAAAAGTTGAAGGTCGATCGGATATTCACACTAGCGCCGAGCCACGCAAGAAATCACTTACTGTTTGTTAGGTTTAAGTAGTCCTAAGTTCTAGGGGACTGATGACCTCCGATGTTAAGTTCCATAGTGCTCAGAGCCATTTGAACCATTTTTGAACCCACCACTTTATTCGTATTTCCGCTCCGACGAGTAATTAAGCCGTTACTCATTTTATTAACCGATGAAAGAAAATAGCATGTAACAGAGGAGATCGTTTTCTTAAGGCTCGTGCCTTAGATTACATTTAAAATATATTTTCTTAACCAGGAGGGTTAAGAACAAGTGGAACTATTTTCTGTCGACGCCGATATCTCGGAATATCGTCATCGAAGTTCTGCAGATGGCGGGGTTTTCTCAGCATTTACAATCCCGCGCCATTTCTGATAGCGGAACGGTATTACGATGCGCTGAAATTGTTCGAGAAGGTACTAGAAAACCTGTCATTTTCCCGCGCAACTGACACTGCCATCTACATCCGGCCACGTCAACCAGCGCGCTTTACTGCTCGACATGACTCACAGCCTTCTATACCGACCGTTCGACGTATGTCTGCCCACTGCCTTCTGCATACGCTCGTTCACCCTTCGACCATAGATCCTAGTAGACTGGCCTTGCTGTGCAGAAGGTATAGGGCTGGTGTGGCTCCAACGTAAAGCACAGGACTGTTGGCAAAACGTGGCGGGATTTCAAACCAGCGGTCTGCCATCCTAAGTTTGTATCGCATTTTACCCACATTTCTCAATTGACTGCCAAACGCTTCCAACAAAAATTACTTTATTTGCGAAAAATTATGTCAGAACTACATTTGACCTGGATTTGTTCACAGTACCATTTGTAAAATCTAACGAATACATCGAACGCCCCCTCTGGTGGGCAGCGGGACGAAATTACTATAAACTATCAATTAAAGTAAAATGTCGTTAAAATTCTTTTAAACAGTGAGAGTGGGCTCGTGTCGAAACTTTAAACGATGGATTCGCCGCGTTTTGAGCTCTAGTCACTTATAAAAGAAAATGGGATATGGGAATTATGTCAACCATAGGTGCCAAAATTGCCGACTTCAGGAGCAGGTCTATTTTAGAGTATCAATTTTAGGTGCACTTCAAAGGTTGAATTCCCACTATTTTTACAAAAGTTTAAACTATCACTTTTAAAAAAAGATGAAAGGTGAGACTTTGAAGTTTCAGAAAATAATTTTGGAGCCTACATTTATTTAGTAGTGTTAGAAGGTAGAAAAAAATTCTCTTCAGGTGTCGACTATAGGTGCTCTTACCTTATTATAATCTCACTTGTATGTAAAAAAAAAAAAAAAAAAAAAAAAGGCGCATATGTGCAGATGTCTTAAAGTCTTTCCGTTTCAGGGCCTGTATCCAAAGCTGCCTTCGGTTTTCATCCTTGGGGAACCTATGAGTAGGAACGAGAAACAGTTATACTTACTTCTGTAACCGAATTATCACAGATACTTTCTAAAATGTAATATGAGTTTGACTCTGCAGGCATCACTTTCAACACTTTAATTTACGTGATACTCGCTTTCAAGTGGAAAAAACATATAAAAGTCACTTCAGCAGATTTCAATAAACGCATCTGCACTATCTTAGAAACACTTACACGTGAAATGTAACGCCATTTCCCTCGACAAACCGCTGAGTACAGCCATAAGCGCAACACAAAGCAACCATGTTTTGCCAACATTCACATGACTTTAGCCCGGAGATGTTGGAGCCACGAAAATGACGTCAGGGCCAGTCTGTTATATTTATGGTCGAAGCGTTCACCTTTACTTTGATTAACAACGAAAATATATTAATTCACGTCACCTTATGGGGCGGTGTGAATTACTCTGGGTTAAATTTGGGTGTAGCCCTTACGTTGCAATTATTATTGAAATTACTATTGAAGCCTTTAAATAAAATTGCAAACTAGAGTGGGTATATTTATAGATTAGTACGTAGCGTAGTTGCTACATTACAAACTTCAAACGTCCGGTCACTTTAAAAACGAGTTAGTGTGTTAAATATTTTATGTTATGCATGTGAAACCTTTGATTCGAGACTCAAAACCCCAATTAAGTTAATTTTATTAGTTCAGCATCATTCATCCACAGCCAAAACATAAAGTGGTAAACTTAAAAATGGTAACACCTTTAGATATTGATACAAGACCTTTTTGGCAAACAGTGCGTAGTGTTAGGTACTGGAAATGTATTTTCAGTTGCGAATCTGAACCATCGTCGGCCGTATATTGGAAATTTGCGCCCGTCTGCACTCGAACCCGGATTTCCCGCTTTGCGCTAGCGGTTCTTTCGATCACTTCGGCCATGCGAACGCGGATCGCAGGCAGAACCAAACTTGCATACGTCGTCCAAGTGTGATAACCTGCACTTGTACGTCACTTACACTTACTGCCACCACAGAATAGAAACATCTCTGGAGTGAGCATTCAGAAGCGCGGAGTTGATTCTGTGTTGTCAACATACGTTGCCACAATGGTCATGTGATCTCGGGACGCCGTAGATATGTCCGACATTTGTCCTATAAATTTTGAATGTTATCATATCGCTAGTAAAGACAGATTCCCTTCGTAAGTGCTGTGGATTTAGTATAGACGTTTTGGAGACACCATAGCAAAAAAATGGTTCAAATGGCTCTGAGCACTATGGGACTTAACATCTATGGTCATCAGTCCCCTAGAACTTAGAACTACTTAAACCTAACTAACCTAAGGACAGCACACAACACCCAGCCATCACGAGGCAGAGAAAATCCCTAACCCCGCCGGGAATCGAACCCGGGAACCCGGGCGTGGGAGGCGAGAACGCTACCGCACGACCACGAGATGCGGGCAGGCACCATAGCAGTTTACGTCTGATATTTGAAATAAATTGAGCTCTTAGCTTTGAAGAGCAAAATGAACGAGCGTGACGTCGCAGAAGCTTCACGTCAGCATGTATTTACAAAGTCTTTCATGTCACATCTCGTCAACTCGCTTAACACAGTCCTGAACGGCGAAATTGGGGTTTTGAGTTACCATCCCTAATATGCATAAAATGTTACAGTATAGTATCAGAACTGAGGAGCTAACAACGACAAAATTTGTCAATGGCCAAAGCAACTTTATAACCTATGTTCTTGATCAATTATGTTTGGTAAATTACTGAGAATTGAGACAACGTTTCAAAACATCGACAATTATTTGCTAGGGAAAATATGTACAATCATACACAGCAAAGAAAGCCTGTTAAACTTATCCATTATGTTATTTCTTACGTAATTAATAACGTCATGAACAACTGTATTTTACTCCTTCATTAAAGCTGACTTTTTTGCTTAAAATGTCATATGGTGGAATTTGCTTCGGCTACTTGAGTTCTTATACATTTACATTGTGGGCGTCACCGCCTTTGTGTTATCGTAAAACCTAAATAACTTTTCGCCTTCAGATATACGACCTCGGTTGTGTAAGAAAGTGGAAAAAAATATCCCAGCCGTCATGGAACATTTCCAATTTGTCACTAAAACAAAGCGCTATTATGAAGATACAACTGTACAAAATCCACTATTATAAGGAGAATGAGCGCGGCGAAAACAGGTTAACTTAAGATGTTAACAGACTGGTGCCGTCAAAATTTTCTTCCCGAGAAACCTTGACGTACCGTGAAATGACGTGACGTTCCGTTGACGCCCTTTGCCAATGCCTCTATTCGAAAGGTATTGTAGAATGTTTTGGTGTTATGTGACGAGACGTGACGTCACCTGATGGCGGACGCGAATTGGCGCTAAACAATCGACGTCGTCACTACATCACGTGACAATTCCAGTTCAATGTTGACAACATGCGCAGGACGCAATGCTCACTCCAGAGATATTTATTACTCTGACTGCCACCTGATTAACAGCTTATTTGTCCGTCTTTGGAAGGAAATACGAGCATCATTCGATAATTAAAGAGACAAATTGGTCTGAGGAAAAAACTGTTGATAGGACAAGTTTGGTAATTTTATCGCTTTAAGTTGGCATCTCCCCGCCCCCCCCCCCCCCCCCCCCCCCCATGAACCATGGACCTTGCCGTTGGTGGGGAGGCTTGCGTGCCTCAGCGATACAGATGGCCGTACCGTAGGTGCAACCACAACGGAGGGGTATCTGTTGAGAGGCCAGACAAACGTGTGGTTCCTGAAGAGGGGCAGCAGCCTTTTCAGTAGTTGCAGGGGCAACAGTCTGGATGATTGACTGATCTGGCCTTGTAACACTAACCAAAACGGCCTTGCTGTGCTGGTACTGCGAACGGCTGAAAGCGAGGGGAAACTACAGCCGTAATTTTTCCCGAGGACATGCAGCTTTACTGTATGATTAAATGATGATGGCGTCCTCTTGGGTAAAGTATTCCGGAGGTAAAATAGTCCCCCATTCGGATCTCCGGGCGGGGACTACTCAAGAGGACGTCGTTATCAGGAGAAAGAAAACTGGCGTTCTACGGATCGGAGCGTGGAATGTCAGATCCCTTAATCGGGCAGGTAGGTTAGAAATTTTAAAAAGGGAAATGGATAGGTTAAAGTTAGATATAGTGGGAATTAGTGAAGTTCGGTGGCAGGAGGAACAAGACTTTTGGTCAGGTGAATACAGGATTATAAATACAAAATCAAATAGGGGTAAGGCCCGCATCTCGTGGTCGTGCGGTAGCGTTCTCGCTTCCCACGCCCGGGTTCCCGGGTTCGATTCCCGGCGGGGTCAGGGATTTTCTCTGCCTCGTGATGGCTGGGTGTTGTGTGCTGTCTTTAGGTTAGTTAGGTTTAAGTAGTTCTAAGTTCTAGGGGACTTATGACCACAGCAGTTGAGTCCCATAGTGCTCAGAGCCAAAATAGGGGTAAGGCAGGAGTAGGTTTATTAATGAATAAAAAAATAGGAGTGCGGGTAAGCTACTACAAACAGCATAGTGAACGCATTATAGTGGCCAAGATAGACACAAAGCCCATGCCTACTACAGTAGTACAAGTTTATATGCCAACTAGCTCTGCAGATGACGAAGAAATTGAAGAAACGTATGATGAGACAAAAGAAATTATTCAGGTAGTGAAGGGAGACGAAAATTTAATAGTCATGGGTGACTGGAGTTCGACAGTAGGAAAAGAGAGAGAAGGAAACGTAGTAGGTGAATATGGATTGGGGCTAAGAAATCAAAGAGGAAGCCGTCTGGTAGAATTTTGCACAGAGCATAACTTAATCATAGCTAACATTTGGTTCAAGAATCATAAAAGAAGGTCGTATACATGGAAGAATCCTGGAGATACAAAGAGGTATTAGATAGATTATATAATGGTAAGACAGAGATTTAGGAACCAGGTTTTAAATGGTAGGACATTTCCAGGGGCAGATGTGGACTCTGACCACAATCTATCGGTTATGAACTGTAGATAAAAACTGAAGAAATTGCAAAAAGGTGGGAATTTAAGGAGATGGGACCTGGATAAACTGAAAGAACCAGAGGTTGTAGAGAGTTTCGGGGACAGCATAAGGGAACAATTGACAGGAATGCGGGAAAGAAATACAGTAGAAGAAGAATGGGTAGCTCTGAGGGATGAGGTAGTGAAGGCAGCAGAGGATCAAGTAGGTAAAAAGACGAGGGCTAGTAGCAATCCGTGGGTAACAGAAGAAATATTGAATTTAATTGATGAAAGCAGAAAATATAAAAATGCAGTAAATGAAGCAGGCAAAAAGGAATACAAACGTCTCAAAAATGAGATCGACAGGAAGTGCAAAATGGCTAAGCAGGCATGGCTAGAGGACAAATGAAAGGATGTAGAGGCTTTCTCACTAGGGATAAGATAGATACAGCCTACAGGAAGATTAAAGAGACCTTTGGAGAACAGAGAGCCACTTGTATGAATATCAAGAACTCAGATGGAAACCCAGTTCTAAGCAAAGAGGGGAAAGCGGAAAGGTGGAAGGAGTATATAGAGGGTCTATACAAGGGCGATGTACTTCAGGACAATATTATGGAAATGGAAGAGGATGTAGATGAAGATGAAATGGGAGATACGATACTGCGTGAAAAGTTCGACAGAGCTCTAAAAGACCTAAGTCGAAACAAGGCCCCGGGAGTAGACAACATTCCATTGGAACTACTGATGGCCTTGGGAGAGCCAGCCCTGACTAAACTCTACCATCTGGTGAGCAAGATGTATGAGACAGGCGAAATACCCTCAGACTTCAAGAAGAATATAATAATTCCAATCCCAAAGAAAGCAGGTGTTGACAGATGATAAAAATTTCCGAACTATCAGTTTAATAAGCCACAGCTGCAAATACTAACGCGAATTATTTACAGACGAATGGAAAAACTGGTAGAAGCCGACCTCGGGGAAGATCAGTTTGGATTCCGTAGAAATGTTGGAACACGTGAGGCAATACTGACCTTACGACTTATCTTAGAAGAAAGATTAAGGAAAGGCAAACCTTCATTTCTAGCATTTGTAAACTTAGAGAAAGCTTTTGACAATGTTGACTGGAATACTCTCTTTCAAATTGTAAAGGTGGCACGGATAAAATACAGGGAGCGAAAGGCTATTTACAATTTGTACAGAAACCAGATGGCAGTTATAATGGTCGAGGGGCATGAAAGGGAAGCAGTGGTTGGGAAAGGAGTGAGACAGGGTTGTACCCTCTCTCTGATGTTATTCAATCTGTATATTGAGCAAACAGTGAAGGAAACAAAGAAAAATTTGGAGTAGGTATTAAAATCCAGGGAGAAGAAATAAAAACTTTGAGGTTCGTCGATGACATTGTAATTCTGACAGAGACAGCAAAGGACTTGGAAGAGCTGTTGAACGGAATGGAGTGCCTTGAAAGGAGGATATAAGATGAACATTAACAAAAGTAAAACGAGGACAATGGAATGTAGTGGAATTAAGTTGGGTGATGCTGAGGGGATTAGATTAGGAAGTGAGACACTTAAAGTATTAAAGGAGTTTTGCTATTTGGGGAGCAAAATAACTGATGATGGTCGAAGTAGAGAGGATATAAAATGTAGACTGGCAATGGCAATAAAGCGTTTCTGAAGAAGAGAAATTTGTTAACATCGAGTATAGATTTAAGTGTCAGGAAGTCGTTTCTGCAAGTATTTTTATGGAGTGTAGCCATGTAGGAATGTGAAACATGGACGTTGAATAGTTTGGACAAGAAGAGAATAGAAGCTTTCGAAATGCGGTGCTATAGAAGATGTTGAAGATTAGGTGGGTAGATCACGTAACTAATGAGGTGTTGAATAGGATTGGGGAGAAGAGAAGTTTGTGGCACAACTTGACTAGAAGAAGGGATCGGTTGGTAGGACATGTTCTGAGGCATCAAAGGATCACCAATTTAGTATTGGAGGGCAGCGTGGAGGGTAAGAATCGTAGAGGGAGACCAAGAGATGAATACACTAAGCAGATTCAGAAGGATGTAGGCTGCAGTAGGTACTGGGAGATGAAAAAGCTTGCACAGGATAGAGTAGCATGGAGAGCTGCATCAAACCAGTCTCAGGACTGAAGACCACAACAACACAACTAACAGACATGTTCAGATTATTAGACAAACGATTATTTTTCATACTCTTTAAGTTTTACGGGGCAAAAATAGGAGAGGAAAGTGTAATAATTGATTTGTTTTAATGGTTTGATTGATGCCACGAAATTTCCCTTCCAAGCAACTTGTAGACCACTGAATTTTTCACAGTCATTTTCTCTCCAACTTGTGTTGGTTTTAGTTGTCTATCTACATGCTTTAAAACTGTGTTTACAGCAATGTTTCTGTTTGCACTACAGCTTGTTATTTATTGTATCAACTTCCTGCTACACTAACAAGACATTATACAGCTTGTCAACTTGCATGTTTTTAGCTATAGGAATAAATCGTGGGGTTTCCGAAGAAAGTGAGGTTATGGGGAGGACAAAAGATGTTTCACTTCTGAAAGTTTCGGCTGTGGTAGCACTTCTGGCTGAAAATCGTTGTACACAGCGAGAAATTGCTCACAGAATGAGAATATCACAGTAAAGTGTCAGCAGAATCAAACTTTCAGTGCAGAAAGTTGGCGAATACAAGCCAAACGGGAAAGGAAAATGTGGAGATGAAAGAAAATTCTGTCCTAAAACAATGACAAGACTTACAACAATGGCAGCAATGAGCCGTAAACTCACTTTTACAGACATGTGCCGTCAACTGACGATAGCCTTGTGTCTGAAGTGTACTCGCCGTCGAGGAAACAACACTGGGGTCCATTACGTCAGAAATCTTCAAGCCAGTCACGTATATATGAACCTGTTCCACACACAAATGCTTTCGAGACCCTTGTAATGGTTGTGTGCTATGCTAAAAGACACTGTTAGGAAGAAGCTAGTTAACCGCAGCTGTCTATAATTACGATTAAGGACAATGTAAAAAAATGTTTGTAGTAAACTGTAACTACAACACAACCCTGAAGATTTGTGTACAATGTGCTTGTATAGTATGGGTTACTGAGGGTGTGGAGATTGCCCTCTGTTCAAAGACGTGACATAGCGCGGAAAATCGTGTTAGCTAGCAAGTTTCAAGAGGGTGGGGACAGGGGAGGGGACAGAGCAAGTGAACCCTTTTTGTGAAACGGATGTGGAGCTGTCTGCGTCATTCTCCGAACGGTCAGCGACCAGAGTGCAAAGCGGTGCCCCATTTGACTGCCGGTGGCTGTGGCTCGGCGCCATCTAACTGTACCGCGGAACTGGTGTGAGAATCCACGCTTCGCGTGAAAAGAGACAGACAGAGAGAGAGAGAGAATAAAAAAATGCAACAGCTGGGCTCGCGTTAACAGTCGGTCGCCCGTTCGACACAGTTTCTCGCCCCGCCGCGGAAGCGAGAATTGGCGCGCCGAAGCATACTGCCACTGCAGTGAATACCTCTGTTAAAAGTGCAGTTCCGTTTCACACGTCGGCTGTGTATTGCGACCGCAACAATTTTTGAAAACTTTTCGATGTTTCGGCCAATCGAGGCGTCGTGTTGTCGCAACGTTTCGACGATTTTTCTATCCTTAGGCAAAGTCTGAAGATGTCCAGTAAAAAAATCATCGAAACGTTGCGACAACACGACGCTTCGATTCGGCCGATAAACCGAGAACATTTCGTCAGTGTGAGCTGTCGGAAAAGCCTACGCTCCCACTCAGTCATTTGTTGTTGTTGTTGTTGCTCTTGTTGTTGTTGTTGCTCTTGTTGTTGTTGTTGCTCTTGTTGTTGTTGTTGTTGTTGCTGTTGTTGCTCTTGTTGTTGTTGTTGTTGCTGTTGTTGCCCTTGTTGTTGTTGTTGCTGTTGTTGCTCTTGTTGTTGTTGTTGCTGTTGTTGCTCTTGTTGTTGTTGTTGCTGTTGTTGCCCTTGTTGTTGTTGTTGTCCTTGTTGTTGTTGTTGCCCTTGTTGTTGTTGTTGCCCTTGTTGTTGTTGTTGCCCTTGTTGTTGTTGTTGCCCTTGTTGTTGTTGTTGCCCTTGTTGTTGTTGTTGCCCTTGTTGTTGTTGTTGCCCTTGTTGTTGTTGTTGTTGCCCTTGTTGTTGTTGTTGTTGCCCTTGTTGTTGTTGTTGTTGCCCTTGTTGTTGTTGTTGTTGCCCTTGTTGTTGTTGTTGCCCTTGTTGTTGTTGTTGCCCTTGTTGTTGTTGTTGCCCTTGTTGTTGTTGTTGTTGTTGTTGATGCTGCCGTTGTTGTTGTTGTTGATGATGCTGCCGTTGTTGTTGTTGTTGTTGATGCTGCCGTTGTTGTTGGTGTTGTTGTTGTTGATGCTGCTCTTGTTGGTGTTGTTGTTGTTGTTGTTGTTGCTCTTGTTGGTGTTGTTGTTGTTGTTGTTGTTGCTCTTGTTGGTGTTGTTGTTGCTCTTGCAGCTGCTGCTCTTGTTGTTACTGTCCATCATAATTACCCAGGCTGTTATGCTGTGGTAGGTTGACGAATTCCGTGTCAATTCCCAACGTTTCGTCGCCGTCTGCCGAGGACGTCTTCAACGGCGTCTGTAGCTCGACGGATGGTCCAACACACCCACTGGCTCGCCGTTTTCAAAACACGTGACGTCACGCCTCGGCGCGGGAGCGCGCGGACACGGAATTTAGCGGCAGTCAGTAGCGAGCCAGTCGGTGTCGTAGACCTTCCATCGAGCTACAAGACCCCCTTGAAAACGTCCTCCGCAGACGGGGACGAAACGATGGGAACTGACACAGAATTCATCAACCGACCACGGCATAACAGCCGGGTAGTTATAATGGACATGACATTTCCGGTCGTGAAAGTCTAAATTTTTAGTTGTTGTTACTGTCTGAGAACTGCTTTGATGCAGCTCTCCATGCTACTCTATCCAGTGCAAGCTTCTTCATCTCCCAGTACCTACTGCAACCTACATCCTTCTGAATCATCTTAGTGTATTCATCTCTTGGTCTCCCTCTACGATTTTTACCCTCCACGCTGCCCTCCAATACTAAATTGGTGATCACTTGATGCCTCAGAACATGTCCTATCAACCGATCCCTTCTTCTAGTCAAGTTGTGCCACAAATTCCTCTTCTTCCAAATTCTATTCAATACCTCATTAGTTATGTGATCTACTCATCTAATCTTTAGCATTCTTCTGTAGCACCACATTTCGAAAGCTTCTATTCTCTTCTTGTCCAAACTATTCAACGTCCATGTTTCACATTCCTACATGGCTACACTCCATACAAATACTTGCAGAAAAGACTTCCTAACACTTAACTCGATGTTAACAAGTTTCTCTTCTTCATAAATGCTTTCCTTGCCATTGCAGGTCTACATTCTATATCCTCTCTACTTCGACCTCTTCAGTTATTTTGCTCCCCAAATAGCAAAACTCCTTTCCTACTTTAAGTGTGTCATTTCCTGATCTAACTATCTCAGCATCGCCTGATTTGATTCGACTAGATTGCGTTATTCATGTTCTGCTTTTTTTTTTTATCTTGTACCCTTCTTTCAAGACACTGTCCATTCTGTTCAAGTACTCTTCTAAGTCCTTCACTCTCTCTGACAGAATTACCGTGTCATCTCTCTGTGTTTTAATTGCTACTCATAATTTTTCTTTTGTTTCCTTTAGTCCTTGCTAAATAAACAGATTGGATAACATTGGGGAGAGGCTGCAACCCTGTCTCACTCCCCTTTCAACCACTTCCGACCTTTCGGGCCCCTTCACTCTTATAACTGCCGTTTGCTTTCTGTACAATCTGTAGGTAGCTTTTTGGTCCCTGTTTTTATCCACGCTGTCTTCAGCATTTCAAAGAGAGTCCTCCAGTCAACATTGTCAAAAGCTTTCTCAAAGCCTACAAATGCTGTAAACATAGATTTGCCTTTTCTTAACCTGTGTTGTAAGGTAAATCATACAGTCAGTATTGGCTACAGTCAGTATTGGCTTGCATGTTCCTACATTTCTCTGGAATCCAAACTGATCTTCTGCGAGGTCACTCCCACCATTTTTTCGATTCTTTTGTAAATAATTAGTCAGTATTTTTCAACCTCAACTTGATACACTGGTGGTTCGATAATATTGACACCTGTCAGCACCTGCTTTCCTTGAAATTTGAATTACTGCATTCTTATTGAAGTCTGAGGGCATATGGCCGATCTCTCACATGTTTAACACCAGGTGGAACGGTTTTGTCATGCCTGGTTCTGGCAAAGATCTCAGCAACTCTTAGGGAATGTTCTCCATGGACGTTGTTTCCACTGTTGTCTTTCAGTGCTGTGTCAAATTCGTCTCGCAGTCGTGTTTCTACTTTAAAATTACTTCCTTTGAACTCTGTGAAATACTGTCTGAAGATTCATTGCGCTTATTCAGTGCTTCCGTTTCAGCTCTTTCCTCTTAGTTGTCTTAGCATTACAATGCCATTTGGGTGGTGATGTATTTAGTATTCTGTACGTCGTCGTCAAGTCACTGAAGTCAGATATCAACATGTGCCTACAGCATGCTCCATCACACATTTAAAATTCTTGCTACTGTTGCCCTGTACTTGTCCGAAGTTCTTAGTCGAATTTTCGTATTGTTTTTTTTTAACAAGTACTGGACTTAAAAACCCGTATCCTCGTTTACTGTCAGAATGTTACGTAAAACGTCGTGATATACGAAATCGGCACAAGTAAAACTTAGGTAGAAAGGTGCTCCCTATTTTATATCTGATATAATGTATTTGAAGCAAAACAGCAATTTGCACTTTATTTTACTGGTAAAAAACACAACGCACAGTTCTTCATTTGTGACAGTTGGATCGTCACAGCGAAACGTGGCACTAAGCGTTTCTTCTTCTTCTTCTTCTTCTTCTTCTCTTCTTCTGGAGCCTGTCCGATCGGGATCTTTCCTTCAAGAATGTCCTGCCGTAGTTGGTACCTGTTTCCATGCTCAGTACGTGGCGCAGATATTGTAGTTTTTCCGCCCTTTACTGTCTTCAGGACTTGTTCTCCTTTCTTCATTTTGCGTGGAGTGTCGTTACTAATTCTATCTGCCAGTTGCACCCTCAGAATTCGTCTGTACAGCCGAATCTCAAATGCCGTAAACAGTTCGCCTACCTTCTCGCTCAAAGTGCAGATGTCAGATCCATTCAGCAGGACGGGAAATACATTAAGGTCACAGAAGTCATTGGCATATCTCCTTTTGCTCGGTGTAATGGCATGGACTCACCGAGTCATTGGAAGTCCCTTGCAGAACTACTGAGGCATGTTGCCTCTATAGCTGTTCATAATTGCGAAAATGTTACCGGTGCAGGATTTTGTGCGCGAACTGACCTCCCGATTCTGTCCCATAAATTTTCGACGGGATTCATGCCGGGCGATCTGGGCAGCCAAATAATTCGCTCGAATTGGCCAAAATATTCCTCAAAGCAATCACAAACAATAGTGGTGCAATGACATGATACCGTTCTTTGGGAACATGAAGCTGATGAATAGCTCCATATGATCTCGAAGTAGCCGATGTCACGTCCCCCCTCCGCCGCGTGCTGCAGAGGAGAAATGGTAAGTAAACTTGTTTTTTACACTACTGACCACTAAAATTTGCTACACCAAGAAGAAATGCAGATGATAAACGGGTATTCATTGAACAAATAGATTATACTAGAACTGACATGTGATTACATTTTCACGCAATTTGGGTGCACAGATCCTGAGAAATCAGTACCCAGAACAACCACCTCTGGCCGTAATAACGGCCTCGATACGCCTGGGCATTGAGTCAGGCAGAGCTCGGATGGCGTGTACAGGTACAGCTGCCTGTGCAGCTTCAACACAATACCACAGTTCATGAAGAGTAGTGACTGGCGTATTGTGACGAGCCAGTTGTTCGGCCGCCATTGACCAGACGTTTTCAGTTGGTGAGAGATCTGGAGAATGTGCTGGCCAGGGCAGCAGTCGAACATTTTCTGTATCCAGAAAGGCCCGTACATGACCTGCAACATGCGGTCGTGCATTATCCTGCTGAAATGTAGGGTTTCGCAGGGATCGAATGAAGGGTAGACCCACGGGTCGTAACACATCTGAAATCTAACGTCCACTGTTCAAAGTGCCGTCAATGCGAACAAGAGGTGACCGAGACGTGTAACCGATGGCACCCCATACCATTACGTCGGGTGATACGCCAGTATGGCGCTGACGAACACACGCTTCCAGTGTGCGTTCACCGCGATGTCGCCAAACGCGGATGCGACCATCGTGATGCTGGAAACAGAACCTGGATTCGTCCTAAAAAATGACGTTTTGCCATTCGTGTACCCAGGTTCGTCTTCACCATTGCAGGCGCTCCTGTCTGTGATGCAGCGTCAAGGGTAACCGCAGTCGTGGTATCAGAGCTGATAGTCCGTGCTGCTGCAAACGTCGTCCAATTGTTCGTGCAGATGGTTGTTGTCTCGCAAACGTCCCCATCTGTTTGACTCGGCGATCGAGACGTGGCTGCACGATCCGTTACAGCCGTGCGGATAAGATGCCTGTCATCTCGACTGCTAGTGATACGAGGCCGTTGGGATCCAGCATGGCGTTCCGTATTACCCTCCCGAACCCACCGATTCCATATTCTGCTAACAGTAATTGGATCTGGACCGACGCGAGCCGCAATGTCGCGATACGATAAACCGCAATCGCGATAGGCTACAATCCGACCTTCAGTAAAGTCGGAAACGTGATGGTACGCATTTCTCCTCCTCACACGAGGCATCACAACAACGTTTCACCAGGCAACGCCGGTCAACTGCTGTTTGTGTATGAGAAATCGGTTGGAAACTTTCCTCACGTCAGCACGTTGTAGGTGTCGCCACCGGCGCCAACCTTGTGTGAATGCTCTGAGAAGCTAATCATTTGCATATCACAGCATCTTGTTCCTGTTGGTTAAATTTCGCGTCTCTAGCACTTCATTTTCGTGGTTTACCAATTTTTAATAGCCAGTAGTCTAATTGGTCTACATTAAGTTGTAGATGGTTGCAGATGACAAACTGTGAAAGAAAACAGGCACTATAAAAACATAATGCATCAGGAAAACCACACCATGTGGTAAAAATGTAACACTATATAATTTTATGTGTTCTTCAAAAATCTGTAATTACGATAAAAAAACTAATATTTAAATGTATAGAGAGAGTAAAGAACACTGTTTTGGGTTAACGGCCTTAAAATCGAAGCCAACTGAAGATGGTGCAACTGCTGCAAAAATCTACGGGGTAAAAAACTGTTTTTGTGCCAAAGGCGGACACTATCTAGAAACGTATGTAAGAATATTTTTCACTTTTGGGAGAACATGGCGGACAGCCTGGCTCAGGTTACAGGAGTCTTAACCGAGTTGAAAGGCGTCATCTCTAGGTGGCGTTGATCCAATAATACATTAGCGTCCGAGGCTTGGAAGACGCGGCGTACTCTTTTGTTTCGCCGTACCCCCTCTCCATTTCTTCCTCCGCCTCTCTATTTCCCTCCCTCCCTCCTCTAGCCTACCGATCCACTTTCTCGACATGCCAACACAAAGCTTGTCTCTTGGCGTCCGCCAGGTATTCCAGAAATGCTCGGAAGACATTTTGCACGGAAGACCGCGTAGGTCAAGGGAAACCTTTGTGCTAGAGTTAGGCTGCGTTCACACTGCCGGCCGGGCCGAGCCGAGCCTGGCCGGGCCGCCGCCCGCTTCGATATCAAACACATGGTTTTGAATTGCGGTGTTCACACTGGCGGCCGGGCCGCGCCGACACGGCGTGAGCCTCCCGGAGCCGAGCCGACGACATTCGGAGTGTTTAATATTGCCGGCGCGAGCCGACCGCAGGCGCGAGCCTGTGGAGCAGCACTGCAGATTCTGCATCACACGTCTCCCTTCTGCTTTCTTCACAAGTGTGACTGCACACGTCTTATTTCAAGATGTTACCTCACATTTCACAATCAGTGAGGAAAAATTACGTTTATTATGATGATACATGCGAAATTACTTTTATTTCATTTATTTAATCTACCGTATTTACATGCATTTACAACAATAGCTTCCCAGCGATCGCGATGATGATGATGATGATGATTAGTGTTTTAGGGCGCACAACAGCGAGGTTATCAGCGCCCGTTCCCAAAAGTTCAATTCAGAGCCGAATCGTGAGAGAAGTGGTATTGTTCAAACCAGCGATCGCGGCATTGCCGCCACTGAATAGTTCGCAGTTACTTGTAAATGGAGACAGATATGAGTGTCACTGAGGGACGGAAATGTGTCCCTACCAGATGATAATGCATTGTAAAGTCATGCTGTGGCAGTTCCTTATCAGTGGAAATAGAACCACTGAGTCAAAGGACATTATCTCAAAACTCTTCGCCTATCAATCTGTCTATCTTACAAGGTAATGAAAAGAATTCTGTGAGGTCATCAGTGGCTCCACGTGATGAACCATCACCACTGCCAAGCGCTGCATCATGAAGAAAAAAGAAGAAACAAGTTGGAAAATTCTGAAGGAGTATTTCTGCGATTCTTCGTTGAAGGCACAGCAAGACATTACCCAAAATGACGAAGATAATTACTTCCTAATGATTCTCAGGAGTCCCATAAACTCTCTTCCCCTCAGAGGTTAGCGTTTGTGAAATTTAAAATACAAAAGCATGACTACAATTAACTGGAGGTAGCGAATGCTGTACAAAGTTCTACTGCAAACCAAAAATTTTGTACTAACGAATCTTACCTTATCGTTATACACAATTTTTCTTCTGCTGTTATACTTCTGCGAAAATTTGTGTTCTGTTTAGAAATTTTGTCTTGAATGTTCTGCAGCACATACTGAAATGTATGATGATTCATTCTGTAATTTGAATAAAATTTTTCAGGATAGTTTTTAAGTTCTTCATATAAAGAAAAAAACTCTCCTAAATGTCTGTCGCTATTTATGGGATGAATCCATAACCTCCTAGTTCTTCTGTACTTCAAAACTCGACGAGTTACAGCAGATTCAAAACAATACGAATAAAAGAGTGAAGACATTGTTCTACACGACAGCACAGACTAGCTAAAGGCGAGCAGCTGTTGGCTGCAGCTGCGTTTTCTACAGACTTGCTTGTCAGCTGTCGAAGGGTGGGGATTTTTTAAAATTTATTTATTTGGCCTCCGGCAGCTGACATCCATTTAGCCAAAGAGTGGGGATTACCTTGACAGTGCAGCGCAGCCCGCCAAGGAAGAAAAAAAAAACAATGAAGAACAATGAAACGCACATCAGTGTCGATGTACAGTAGTTTCATTAACTCTCCATTATTTTTTCTGTTAAAGTAGACAACGAGACTACAGAATTGCGCTTCAGTTTCTGCAGTAAACGTATCACAAATCTCCAGTTTGTTTTTGTGATTAGTTTTACACCACTGATCACTAGTAATTAATTTTTTTCTGTCCTGCATAATATGACTACATTAAACCAAGCTGTAACCGCTCGAACTCCGTGGCTTGCGGACGCGGCACTGACGCCACTGAATATCTCGCATTACTTGTGACCAGAGACAGATATCAGTGTCATTATCATTTCAAAAACTTTTTGGTACTTTTAGCTACATTTCATTCGCAACAACGTATGGTCTAAAACGGATCTAACAGTGAGCTACCCGCTACATAACTTTTTCACTACAAGATTTGTAAATCAAGTGCACAACATTGACAAATAGCATCATTTCACAATGACTGTTAAGAAATATGAAAAGATAAATGATTCAATACGAAGCTAAGATGTTACACTAGCACGTGTACAAAAATAAGATTTTTTAGCCGCATAATTTCTTCAAAATCGGTTGGGAAGCGTTACGAAACTAAGAAATCACGCGATACGAAAAGTAGACTTTTTCTTTTTTCACGACGTAAGTAACGCTTTTAAGGGAAAAATGAGTTCATAAAACGATGTGGCGCAGTCTTATATACCGCTAAGAATTTTTAGAACATGAAAATCGGAGAAGTGAATTTTCCCCCATTTCGCCGACCCGGCTCGGCGCGGCGCGCAGTGTGAATGCCCTACACGTCGGCCTGAGCTGGCTAGGCACGAGCCGAGCCAGTACGCGTCAGCCCGGCCCGGCCCGGCCGGCAGTGTGAACGCAGCCTTACGGGCAGTGGGACACACGGAACACAAGCGGCGCCGTGTGCTTTGTCTCGGCAATGGGGTCAGTTAACACGACCGAAGAGCAACACCCTCAGAAATTCTGTTAGGCAAATCTGTGTCCGTCGTGTAGCGGTAGTACATAATACTGTATCAAAACGAGCATTTCCCAATGGAAAACTTTATCATCTACAAGATTCCCGCTATTCATGGAGTAAAACTCCAGCATCATCCATGACGCTTCAATTCTACATCTACACGATTACTCTGCAATTCACATTTAAGTGCTTGGCAGAGGGTTCATCGAAGCACAATCATACCATCTCCCTGCCATTCCACTCCCGAAGAGCGCGCGGGAAAAACGAACACCTTGACCTTTCTGTTCGAGCTCTGATTTCTCTTATTTTATTTTGATGATCATTCCTACCGATGTCGGTTGGGCTCGACAAATTATTTTCGCATTCGGAAGAGAAAGTTGGTGACTGAAATTTCGTAAATAGATCTCGCCGCTACGTAAAACGTCTTTGCTTTAATGACTTCCATCCCAATTCGCGTATCATATCTGCCACACTCTCTCCCCTACTACGTGATAATACAAAACGAGCTGCCCTTTTTTGCACCCTTTCGATGTCCTCCGTCAATCCCAACTGGTAAGGATCCCACACCGCGCAGCAATATTCCAACAGAGGACGAACGAGTGTAGTGTAAGCTGTCTCTTTAGTAGACTTGTTGCATCTTCCAAGTGTCCTGCCAATGAAACGCAACCTTTGGCTCGCCTTCCCCACAATATTATCTATGTGGTCTTTCCAACTGAAGTTGTTCGTAATTTTAACACCCAGGTACTTAGTACAATTGACAGCCTCGAGGATTGTACTATTTATCGAGTAATCGAATTCCGACGGATTTCTTTTGGAACTCGTGTGGATCACCTCACACTTTTCGTTGTTTAGCGTCAACTGCCACCTGCCACACCGTACAGCAATCTTTTCTAAATCGCTTTGCAACTGATACTGGTCTTCGGATGACCTTACTAGACGGTAAATTACAGCATCATCTGCGAACAACCTAAGAGAACTGCTTAGATTGTCTCACAGATCGTTTATATAGATCAGGAACAGCAGAGGTCCCAGGACGCTTCCCTGGGGAACACCTGATATCACTTCAGTTTTACTCGATGATTTGCCGTCTATCACTACGAACTGCGACCTTCCTGACAGGAAATCACGAATCCAGTCGCACAACTGAGACGATACCCCGTAGGCCCGCAGCTTGACTAGAAGTAGCTTGTGAGGAACGGTGTCAAAAGCTTTCCGGAAATCTAGAAATACGGAATCAACTTCAGATCCCCTGTCGATAGCGGCCATTACTTCGTGCGAATAAAGAGCTAGCTGCGTTGCACAAGAATGATGTTTTCTGAAACCGTGCTGATTACGTATCAATAGATCGTTCCCTTCGAGGTGATTCATAATGTTTGAATACAGTATATGCTCCAAAACCGTACTGCAAACCGACGTCAATGATATAGGTCTGTAGTTCGATGGATTACTCATACTACCCTTCTTAAACACTGGCGCGACCTGCGCAATTTTCCAATCTGTAGGTACAGATCTATCGGTGAGCGAGCGATTGTGTACGATTCACTCCTTTACTACCAGCACCATTCGCACAACATTTCGCGGCAGCTATTCACCACATACCTCTGAACGTGTCTGTAAAATTACGCTAAATCGTCAAAAATGCGTTTTTAAATAGAGATGTGTAAACAGGAATAATACTGTGGTACAGGGTGAATTCACGAAGAAATGCAAATATTTGAATATGTTATTCTACAAGTAAAACTAAAGAAAAATGTTCATATAAACATACGTCCGCAAACATTTAGTTACGGAGTTATAGCTAATAAAGCATTTTGACGGAAATGTACCAACTTCGCTAATACGAAGCCATCGCAAAACTGTAAGAGGTTAAAGCAAAGCGCGATTTCCGTTTATTGTGTTGTTATTGATCTGGTGAATCTAATAAAACATTTCCCAGACGTGTATCTGCAGTAGTTTTCCAGAACATCGAGAGAAGCAAAGATTATTACACAAGTAAATTTGTTTACTTTCCATTAACAATGTACAAACGTTTGTCATTGTTGGCTACCGTTAGTGACTTGTTTCAACCGTTTCCTAACCTTGAAACGTGTTGGTTTTCTATTGTTCAGTGAAAGAGCATAACAGGGTATTTAAGTGAAACCACATAATAACTGTTGTAGTTTGTAGCTTATTTATGAAACAGGGATGCTTTTCAAATTTGCGACGGAAGTATACGCCGAGATGGTCTTTATTTGTGGCAAATGTGATGGTAATGCTACGGCTGCAGTTAACGAATATGGCGTACGTTATCCAACTCGGAGGATTCCGAATGCACCAACCATTAGTGGAGTTTTTCGAATGTTACGGGACGCGGAGTCTCTGGGGACATGTCTGGGACATGTTTTCTTAGATTCACCAGATCAATAACAACAAAATAAATGGAAACCGTGCTTTACTTGAAACTCGTACAGTTTTGCGGTGACTTCATATTAGCGAAGTTACTAAATTTAAGGCATAATCTTTTACTAGCAGTAACTAAACAATTTCAGACCTATGTTTATATGAACTTTTTTCCTTAGTTTTACTTGAACAACATATTAAAATGTTTGCAAATCTTCGCGAATCACCCTATATAAGACGACAAGTGTCAGGCGCAGTTGTCAGATCGGTTAATGCTGCTACAATGGTAGCTTATCCAGATTTAAGTGAGTTCGAACGTGGTATTATAGTCGGCGCACGAGCGATGGAATGCAGCATCTCCGAGGTAGCGATGGAGTGGGGATTTTCCCGTACGACCATTTCACGTGTGTACCGCGAACATCAGGAATCCGGTAAAACGTCGAATCTCCGACATCGCTGCGGCCGGTAAAATTTCCTGCAAGAACGGGACCAACGATGACTGAAGAGAATCGTTCAACATGACGGATGTACAACCGTTCCACAAATTGCTGCAGATTTCAGTGCTGGGCCATCAACAAGTGTCAGCGTGCAAACCATTCAACGAATCATCATCAATATATGCTTTCGGAGTCGAACGCCCACCTGTGTACCCTTGATGAATACCCGACACAAAGCTTTAATTCAAGATTTTAAACATGGATGAAACAGCAACAGTTGAAATTCTTCACGCTACTTCAGTACTAACGACGCCTTTTGGTACAATTGTTTTATTAATCTCCATTGCAGGATGTAATTTCACATCTTTTACTTCTGATGAAGGTATATTTATATATACCGGAACCTTGGTAAAGAATTTTAATAAATCTTTATCCTGCAACTGTTTTGGCTGTCATCATTTACCGTGAACAAAGCTTCACGCCTCGCTTGAGCCCCTCAACATCAGACATTGGAATGTTGGTGTCTGGAAACACGTTGCCTGCTCGGACGAGTCTCGTTTCAAATTGTATCGAGCGGATGGACGTGTAGGGGTTCGAAGACAACCTCAGGAATCCATGGACCCTGCATGTCAGCAGGGGACTGTTCAAGCTGGTGGAGGCTCTGTAATGGTGTGGGGCGTCTGCAGTCGGAGTGATATGGGACTTACGGTCAAATAAGGCAGAAGGGATAGATAACATTCCATCAGAATTTCTAAAATCATTGGGGAAGTGGCAACAAAACGACTATTCACGTTGGTGTGTAGAAAATATGAGTCTGGCGACATACCATCTGACTTTCGGAAAAGCATCATCCACACAATTCCGAAGACGGCAACAGCTGACAAGTGCGAGAATTATCGCACAATCAGCTTAACAGCTCATGCATCGAAGCTGCTCACAAGAATAATGTACAGAAGAATGGAAAAGAAAATTGAGAATGTGCTAGGTGACGATCAGTTTGGCTTTATGAAAAGTAAAGGGACGAGAGAGGAAATTCTGGCGTTACGGCTAATAATGCAAGCAAGGCTAAAGAAAAATCAAGACACTTTCATAGGATTTGTCGACCTGGAAAAAGCGTTCGACAATATAAAATGGTGCAAGCTGTTGGAGATTCTGAAAAAAAGTAGGGGTAAGCTATAGGGAGAGACGGGTCGTATACAATATGTACAACAACCAACAGGGAATAATAAGAGTGGACGATCAAGAACGAAGTGCTCGTATTAAGAAGGGTGTAAGACAAGGCTGTTGCCTTTCGCCCCTACTCTTCAATCAGTAGATCGAGGAAGCAATGATGGAAATAAAAGAAAGGTTCAGGAGTGGAATTAAAATACAAGGTGAAAGGATATCAATGATACAATTCGCTGATGACATTGCTATCCTGAGTGAAAGTGAAGAAGAATTAAATGATCTGCTGAACGGAATGAAGAGTCTAATGAGTACACAGTATGGTTTGAGAGTAAATCGGAGAAAGACGAAGGTAATCAGAAGTAGTAGAAATGAGAACAGCGAGAAACTTATCAGGATTGATGGTCACGAAGTCAATGAAGTTAAGGAATTCCGCTACCGAGGCAGTAAAATAACCAATGACGGACGGAGCAAGGAGGACATCAAAAGCAGACTCGCTATGGCAGAAAAGGCATTTCTGGCCAAGAGAGGTCTACTGATATAAATACCGGCCTTAATTTGAGGAAGAAATTTCTGAGGATGTACGTCTGGAGTACAGCATTGTATGGTAGTGAAACATGGACTGTGGGGAAACCGGAACAGCAGAGAATCGAAGCATTTGAGATGTGGTGCTATAGACGAATGTTGAAAATTAGGTGGACTGATAAGGTAAGGAATGAGGAGGTCCTACGCAGAATCGGAGAGGAAAGGAATATGTGGAAAACACTGATAAGGAGAAGGGACAGGATGACAGGACATCTGCTAAGACATGAGGGAATTACTTCCATGTTACTAGAGGGAGCTGTAGAGGGCAAAAACTGTAGAGGAAGACAGATTGGAATACGTCAAGGAAATAATTGAGGACGTAGGTTGCAAGTGCTACTCTGAGATGAAGAGGTTAGCACAGGAAAGGAATTCGTGGCGGGCCGCATCAAACCAGCCAGTAGACTGGCCCAAAAAAAAAAAAAAGGGACCCCTGACAGGTGACACGTACGTAAGCATCCTGTCTGATCACTTACGTCCATTCGTGTCTGTTGTACATTCAGACGGACTTGGGCAATTCCATCAGGACAATGCGATAGCCCACACGTTCAGAATTGCTACAGAGTGACCCCAGGAACACTGTTCTGAGTTAAAACGCTTCCGCTGACCACCAAACTCCCTAGACAGGAACATTATGGAGCATATCTGGGGTACCGTGAAACGCGCTGGTCAGAAGAGATCTCCGCCCCCATCTTACTCTTACGGATTTATGGACATTCCTGCAAGATTGTAAATTTAGTAAGTAAAAACTAAATTTGCACCCATATCGACAGATAAGCTATATTAAAGTGTGACCCATCGTTCTGCCATAGAACCAGCACCCAGCATTATGCTACTACCAGTAATGATTTAACTTCCCGGATCCTCCCGAAACCATCTGAAGATGAACCTGAAAAGGTTCGAAAACCGGTTCATGCAATAAAGCATTATTATTGAAAAAAAGTGACTGGTTGCAGTTGTGTATAACTTATTTATATTCAATATACAGTCACGGTTCTAAAATATCCGTAATGGGTAAGCATAATGGTGAAGGTATCTTTACAGACGAATGGACAAACTGGTAGGAGCCGACGTTGCGGAAGATCCGTTTGGATTCCGTAGAAATGTTGGAACACGTGAGGCAATACTGACCCTACGACTTATCTTAGATCATAGGTTAAGGAAAGGCAAACCTACGTTTCTAGTATTTGTAGACTTAGAGAAAGCTTTTGACAATGTTGACTGGAATACTCTCTTTCACATTCTGACGGTGGCAGGGGTCAAATACAGCGAGGGAAAGGCTATTTACAATTTGTACAGAAACCAGATGGCAGTTATAAGAGTCGAGGGGCATAAAAAGGAAAGCAGTAGATGGAGTGAGATAGGGTTGTAGCCTCTCCCCGATGTTATTCAATCTGTATATTGAGCAAGCAATAAAGGAAACATAAGAAAAGTTCGGATAGGTATTAAAATCCATGGAGAAGAATAAAAACTTTGAGGTTCGCCTGTGACATTGTAATACTGTCTAATACAGCAAAGGACTTGGAAGAGCAGTTCAACGGAATGGACAGTGTCTTGAAGGGAGGATGTAAGATGAACATCAACAAAAGCAAAACGAGGACAATGGAATGTAGTCGAATTAAATCGGGTGATACTGAGGGTATAGAATTAGGAAATGAGACGCTTGAAGTAGTAAATGAGTTTTGCTATTTGGGGAGCAAAATAAGTAATGATGGTCGAAGTAGAGAGGGTAATTTCCAAGAATGATTGCCTATCGAAGTCGCGGTGTCCAAACGATACATATAGGTCGTGCGATCGTAAGTCGATCATGCTACTCTGGTGGTGGGCGTTGTATGTTTGCGGTGGTCGCTACAGCAACGACAACTGTTAGAAAAATACTTGTAATTACAAAGGAGACGACTTACCTTACTCGTCATCGCTGTTGTCATCATTCGCATTCGAAGTCCATTACGATGGTCTGGATGGAAAATTAGGAAGAGTCGAACCATGTGTTGTTCCTGATACTCGTTCATTTTCTGCACTGTCCGCAATGAAATTCTAAACGGTATTTCAGCATCGAAACTGTTCTTACGAAGTTTTACACACTTCGCACCACCACAGCCTACACAGTCCCTTCCTTCCTCGTCCGGCAGTACTCCATATTTGCGACAAAAAGTCCAACAGTTTTCTACGGTGGAAAAACATGGAATTAGATTTTTTTCCATTTGAGAGAATCCGCCGAAGAAACGTCAAGAACACCAGACGTCCCGCTCACTAACGACATAAATCGTCTGGGTTTCCCTAGCAACTCACAAAAAATTCGCGGAGGTATGTAATTTACACCAACTAAGGGAACGACGGAAAACAGATAAAAATGTCGATCACCAAGTCCGCAGCTCGTGGTCGTGCCGTAGCGTTCTCGCTTCCCGCGCCCGGGTTCCCGGGTTCGATTCCCGGCGGAGTCAGGGATTTTCTCTGCCTCGTGATGACTGGGTGTTGTGTGTCCTTCGGTTAGTAAGGTTTAAGTAGTTCTAAGTTCTAGGCGACTAATGACCATAGTGCCATAGTGCTCAGAGCCATTTGAACCATTTTTTTTATCACAAATAATTGATCAAAACGGCCGCCATCGGAGTCGCTTGAACGATTTATGATCGCACGTTCGATATGTATCGTTGGCACCCAACAACTTCGATAGGCAGTCATTCTTGGAAATTACCGTAGAGAGGATATAAAATGTACACTGACAATGGCCAGGAAAGCGTTTCTGAAGAAAAGAAATTCGTTTACATCGAGTATAGATTTAAGTGTCAGGAAGTCTTTTCTGAAAGTATTTTTATTGAATGTAGCCATGTATGGAAGTGAAACGTCGACGATAAATAGCTTAGACAAGAAGAGAACAGAAGCTTTCGAAATGTGGTGCTACAGAAGAATGCTGAAGATTAGATGGGTAGATAACATAACTAATGAGGAGGTATTGAATAGAATTGGGGAGGAGTTAGTGGCACAACTTGACTAGAAGAAGGGATCGGTTGGTAGGACGTGTTCTGAGGCATCAATGGATCACCAATTTAGTACTGGAGGGCAGCGTGGAGGGTAAAATCGCAGAGGGAGACCAAGAGATGAATACACTAAGCAGATTCAGAAGGATGTAGGTTGCAGTAGGTACTGGGAGATGATGAAGCTTGCACAGGATAGAGTAGCATGGAGAGCTGGATCAAATCAGTCTCTGGACTGAAGACCACAACAATAACAGTATGAAGTGAAAAAGAACAACAGTTTATTTTTAAGTTACTCATTACGGTAATAATTGACATTTTCATTATTAAAAAAGAACGCGTAACTTGATTGCCTGCATGACGTACAAAGAAACGTACAGCAAATTACAGGCATTACTGAACATTACTCACTAATATCATTATTGGAATCCTCGGAAGAGTCTAGATCAGAGGTAGATTAATTTCCTCCTTCCCCAACATCCTCGGTCTCGTTCCAGAGCACATAGTCTTCACTGCGATCCAGAGTATTTGAAATACGGCGTTTCTTGAATGATTTTACGATCATTGACGCTCCAGTTCGTTTCCAGGCAGCCGAAACTCTGTGCGCTATAATGTAGGGAGCTGCACGCTTAATTTTTCCTGTCGTAGTCAGTTGACAATTTGGTTCGCAGAACCATTTCTCATACTGTTCCTGAACGAAAACTTTGAAGTGTTTGTTTATACTAACGTCCAAGGGGTAATACAGAAGTTATTCCTCCAGGAATAACAACTTCACTGGGTAGGCTGTGGATCTCCATTTTTACGGCGTGAGTGGGATGACAACGAAATGCATCAAGACAAATCATTGATGGTTGCTTGGGAAGCCCACCTAGACGGAGTTCCCACACGTTTCGGAGCCAGTAGAGCATCAAAGTTTGTCATCCATCCCTTCTCTCGATTCCGAAAAGTGACGTCATCAGGGAATAGTTTTTCATTTTTCGGAGTTTCTCGCTTGAAGATTAAGGACGGGGGAAGCTTGTTACCATCTGCTGCGATTGCCGGCGTAACTGTTGCGCGCTGTTTTTAACACCCAGATGTTTTGATGGTAACTTCTTTTGTACCCTTCTCGTCAATCGCTTAATTACGTGGCATATCGAACCAAACTGGAGTCTCGTCACCGTTGCCTATTTAGCCCATCGAAAAACTCTTCTCATTCCGAAGTGTGATAATATACCGCCGAAATTCTTGAAGTTCCTTCTCAAAATCCTGTGGAAGCTTTTGGCATATTGTTGTACGGCGTCGCAGAGATAAGCCCGCTCGTTTTATAAAACGATGAAGCCATCCCGGGCTAGCCTTGAACTCTTGCTTCGGGATACCGGGTGATCAAAAAGTCAGTATAAATTTGAAAACTGAATGAACCACGGAATAATGTAGATAGAGAGGTACAAATTGACACACATGCTTGGAATGACACGGGGTTTTATTAGAACCAAAAAAATACAAAAGTTCAAAAAATGTCCGACAGATGGCACTTCATCTGATCAGAATACTAATTAGCATAACAAAGTAAGACAAAGCAAAGATGATGTTCTTTACAGGAAATGCTCAATATGTCCACCATCATTCCTCAACAATAGCTGTAGTCGAGGAATAATGTTGTGAACAGCACTGTAAAGCGTGTCCGGAGTTATGGTGAGGCATTGGCGTCGGATGTTGCCTTTCAGCATCCCTAGAGATGTCGGTCGATCACGATACACTTGCGACTTCAGGTAACCCCAAAGCCAATAATCGCACGGACTGAGGTCTGGGGACCTGAGAGGCCAAGCATGACGAAAGTGGCGGCTGAGCACACGATCATCACCAAACGACGCGCGCAAGAGATCTTTCAAGCGTCTAGAAATACTTTTTTTTTTGTTCTGATAAAACCCCATGTCATTCCAAGCATGTGTGTCAATTTTTACCTCTCTATCTACATTATTACATGGTTTATTAAGTTTTCAAATTTATACAGACTTTTTGATCACCCGGTATTAAGAGCAGCAGCCACCCCGGTGTTTTTTGCTATGGTGGTATCGCAAGGTCACATGTTGCCCGTTCTTCCTCCTTTCTCGGACGAATTCCAAAACATTCACTTCAATGTCACGATGTCTTCCTTTGCGACGTCCTGCGAATTTCTTTCTAGTAGCGGTAGTTGCAAATCATCCCAATTTCTGTTTCTTCCATAAGCGAACGCTAATCTCAGCTACATTGTACTCTCTTCCTGCCCTTCTGTTACCACCTTCTTCAGCATAAAGAATTGCTTTACGCTTAAAAGTAGCTTCATGCGATATTCTTCTCCGCTTGCCTTACATTTCGTTACTACCTAATGCAAACACAATGCGAAGTACTGTAGTAGGCCAACAATCATGAAACGAGGTTGAGAAGTGCAACAATGCGTTGTAATGTACGGGACAGTACCTAAATTTCAACGAGCGAATAAAAAACAAACAAACAAAGAGACACGTTCTGTTTGAACCGACGACTAAAGAAAATGTCCTCTCGTGGGATTAATGGATTTTGTTCTGAAGCCTGCAAACAGAATCCAGAACTGGAAATATGTATACCAACTCTTTTAACTAGATAACCTCTTACCCGATTTACATACAATTTCTTTAATTCGCAGATACCGTACCTATATTTTCTTGCTAGAGTTCGATAGACGTTTTGCTGCTTCCGATCACACACAGTAAGAAATAGCGGCGAACGATTCAAGTTTGTACTCGAAACCAATGCGCCATTGAATCTTATGCACACCCCCAATTTTGAGTACTTTGTACATTAAAAAAGAAAGAAGTTTAATAGGACAGTACTGCGATATCTTCACTTATTTATGCAGTATTTCATGACTTCATAAAAACGTCTGCATTGCGTGTGTTACAGAAGAATTATGAAAACTGGATAGTAAGGACTGAGGAGGTACTAATGGAATCAGGAGGAAAAAAGAAATTCATGATGCAAATTCGTTAAAAAAAACTGTCAATTTGGTAATGGAAAGAGATATGTGGGATTAAACATGTACAGTAGTTCATCCCATTGTTTCCTCATGTTATCAACTAAGCATATTTCCTTTTCATTGCTAACGATGGTGACATAGGGGAGGGGGTGTTTAAGCAGTATAACCTTTCCAACGCTTTGCGTTATCGCTTCCCGAGACGGGGTCCTGGTTTCGATTTCCGGCAGGCTCAGGGATTTTCACCTGTCTGGAAATGATTAGGTGTTTGTGTTGTCCTCATCGTTCCATCATCATTCATGAAAGAGACGAGTTTGGACTGATCAGAGGTTGGAAATTTGTACGGGCACTAGTAAGTGCACAGTTGAGCACCCCATATTCCAAATTATCCTCACATCATCAACCTCATCATCATCATCATCATCATCATCAACCTCATCATCATCATCATCATCATCAACCTCATCATCATCATCATCAACCTCATCATCATCATCATCAACCTCATCATCAACCTCATCATCATCATCAACCTCATCATCATCATCAACCTCATCATCATCATCAACCTCATCATCATCATCAACCTCATCATCATCATCAACCTCATCATCATCATCAACCTCATCATCATCATCAACCTCATCATCATCATCAACAACATCATCATCATCATCATCAACAACCTCATCATCATCGTCATCGACCTCATCGACCTCGTCGTCATCGGCCTCATCGACCTCGTCGTCATCGACCTCATCGACCTCGTCGTCATCGGCCTCATCAACCTCGTCGTCATCGACCTCGTCGTCATCGACCTCGTCGTCATCGTCTTCATCTTCATCATGTGCAAAAAATCTGTCACCAGTCGATACTCGCCTTTTGTCTTTCAAACCTAAATAAATTTAACGTCATTCTTGCTATAGTCTTTTTGACTGACTTGTATAGTCTTTTTGACTGACTTGTATAGTCTTTTTGACTGACTTGTATAGTCTTTTTGACTGACTTGTATAGTCTTTTTGACTGACTTGTATAGTCTTTTTGACTGACTTGTATAGTCTTTTTGACTGACTTGTATAGTCTGCAACGAGTGAGTTTGGAAATTGTACAGAATCAGGATTTCGTCTATAGCGGATTTTGCTGACAGAGGAATTAATTGACACGTCTGTGTGTTGGGGCACAGATAACACACACACACACACACACACACACACACACACGTGTCGAACATTCCAGCATTTCGCCGCCGTCCACAACAGTGAGAGAAACAGTCTTTCGAGCGTTCCCGTATTTCGGCCAGACAAAGGAGCGAAACAGCCTCTTGTCTCCCGCTGCTGGTCAATAGCCGCAAGCTGAATGGTTGGACGGTGCTGTATTCTTCTGTTAGCTCGAATCCGCCCAACTTCTGCGCTACCCGTTAACTAACGGCACAGCGACGTCATATTTACATCTCCGGAATCCGTATACAATATAATGTAAATGTTCGTTTGTTCAATATACTCAGTCTTCGAACGATCGTGACCGATTGCTTTGAAACTGTGACACAGAAGTTGAATTGTAACACAGCCGTGTTTTTGGGGACGTATTTGGTGTATAAATAAGTTTTTGAGATTTCTTTGTTAACAGCGATTCCCTATTGTTAAATTTATGAAAATTGTATATCCCATACAAGGTGTGTTCATTTATATCTTTATGAAAAAATATTTATTTATTCGTCAGTATTAATGTTGCCCTTTCAGAGTAATCCCCCCTCAGATGCAATACACCTGGGCCAACGCTTCTTCCAAAAGCGCTTCTCATAAGCACTTCCTGGTACAGCCTCGAGTACTTCCAGCGATGCAGTTTGTATTTCGTCAATCGTTGAAAATCGTCGTCCTTCCATAGGTTTCTTCCGTTTTGACAACAGGGAAAAGTCGCAGGGGGCCAAATCCGGTGAATATCGTGGCTGAGGCATGATTGTCGTGTTGTTTTTTGGCCAAAAAATCTCCCACAGGCAACAATGAATGTGATGAAAAAGCCATGAATTGTTTTTCCACAATTCCGGGCGGTTTTTTGCGTATTGCTTCTCGCAAACGGCGCGTAACGTCAAGGTAATACTCCTTGTTGACCGTACGATCTCGAGGTAAAAAATCATGATGCACTACGACACGGCAATTGAAAAAAAGAAAACACTAAGCGAAACTTTGACGTTTGGTGGAAGTTAGCGTGCTTTTTTCGATCTCGGCTCTGCGGATGCTTCCATTGGGGCGACAGGGCTTTTGTTTCGGCGTCATAACCGCGGAACCATGTTTCGTCACCAGTTGTGTCCCTTTTGAACGAATCAGGATCATCACTGACGTCATTTAAGAGCTCCTGAGCGATGCTCGTGCTACAGTTCTTCTGATCAGAATTGAGAAGTTTTGGAACAAACTTCACTGACACGCGTCTCACGCCCAAAACATCCGAAAAAATTGCAGGACAGAAACCGACCGATTGCCAGCATCCTCAGCAACTTCTCTTACGATAATTCGACGATTTTCCGAACCAGTTTTCTTCCCAGCTTCGACGTTATCATCTGTTGTTGTTGTGCTGTGGCGTCCGGAGAGAGATTCGTCATTATCATCTCGTCAGCTAAATTGGAAAAGCTTGTACCACTTGTAAACATTTTTTTTTACTTGGAGCAGGCTCACCGTATGCCACTCTCAATATTTCATGTGTTTTACAGCACTTGATTGTATTTTTGGCACAAAATTTGATGCAAATTGTTTGCTCCATTTTTTACAATAATTGAAAATCGCCGAGCACACTAAAACGCGTCTAACCTTTGTCTGTCAAAAACAAACGAAGTGTGCTGTAGACTTGAAACTGTGATCATGTGTTCGGGACATGTGTACCAACATAACAAAAAGAAGATCGATAATCGAATGTACGTTCCCTGTGCAATTTGAAAAGTAACCTTATTGTTTGAACAGGCCTAGTATGTTAAAAAAAAGGCATATAAAAAAGCATGCGTATTCCATTGCAACGTTGTGTCAAACCTTCAAACAATACGGTCAAAAACTTCGGCAGATTTGTGATTGGGAACAGTTACAGATTGCATGCGAGTCCAAACGCAGGAGTTCGTTATTGTATTTAAGTACAAACGTGCTTTCAGATACCTACTTAGGCACTGGGTTTGCTCGCGGTCTCGGGGTAGCGTTCTCGCTTCCCGAATACGGGGTCCCGGGTTCGATTCCCGGCGGGGTCGGGGATTTTCACCTGCCTCGAGATGATTGGGTGGTGTTGTGTCATCATCATCAATCATCCCCATTACGGTCGGAGGAAGGCAATGGCACACCAGCGCCATTACGACCTTGCCTAGTACGGCGGTGCGGGTCTCCCGCATCGTCCCCTACGCTTTGTCAAGGAGTATGGGACATCATCATCGTCATCGTCATCGTCATCGTCATCGTCATCATCATCATGATCATCATTACCACCACTTAAGCACTGGAACGCCATATATTTAAAGGAGAAAGGGGAAACGTTATAAAAGTGGTAAATGTTGGTTTGTTCAAAACCGTTAATGTCCGAAAGTTTTTCACAGATTGCTTTGAAATTTTGACATAATGTTGCAGTCTAATATAGAAGTATTTTAAGGTACATTGTTCTATAGATATAATATACAGGGTGTTACGAAAAGGTACGGCCAAACTTTCAGGAAACATTCCTCACACACAAATAAAGAAAAGATGATGTGTGCACATGTGTGCGGAAACGCTTAATTTCCCTGTTAGAGCTCATTTTAGTTTCGTCAGTATGTACTGTACTTCCTCGATTCACCGCCAGTTGGCCGAATTGAAGCAAGGTAATGTTGACTTCGGTGCTTGTGTTGACATGCGACTCACTGCTCTACAGTACTAGCATCAAGCACATCAGTACGTAGCATCAACAGGTTAGTGTTCATCACGAACGTGGTTTTGCAGTCAGTGCAATGTTTACAAATGCAGAGTTGGCAGATGCCTATTTGATGTACGGATTAGCACGGGGCAATAGCCGTGGCGCGGCACGTTTGTATCGACACAGATTTCCAGAACGAAGGTGTCCCGACAGGAAGACGTTCGAAGCAATTGATCGGCGTCTTAGGGAGCACGGAACATACCGGCCTATGACTCGCGACTGGGGAAGACCTAGAACGACGAGGACACCTGCAATGGACGAGGCAATTCTTCGTGCAGTTGACGATAACCCTAATGTCAGCGTCAGAGAAGTTGCTGCTGTACAAGGTAACGTTGACCACGTCACTGTACGGAGAGTGCTACGGGAGAACCAGTTGTTTCCGTGCCGTGTACAGCGTGTGCAGGCACTATCAGCAGCTGATTGGCCTCCACGGGTAAACTTCTGCGAATCGTTCGTCCGACAATGTGTCAATCCTCATTTCAGTGCAAATGTTCTCTTTACGGATGAGACTTCATTCCGACGTGATCAAATTGTAAGTTTTCACAAGCGACATGTGTGGGCTGACGAGAATCAGCACGCAATTGTGCAATCACGTCATCGATACAGATTCTCTGTGAACGTCTGGGCAGGCATTGTTGGTGATGTCTTGATTGGGCCCCACGTTCTTCCGCCTACGCTCAATGGAGCACGTTATCATGATTTCATACGGGAAACTCTACCTGTGCTGCTAGAACATGTGCCTTTACGACACAACATGTGGTTCATGCACCATGGAGCTCCTGAAAATTTCACTCGAAGTGTTCGTACGCTTCTCAACAACAGATTCGGTGACCGATGGATTGGTAGAGGCGGGCCAATTCCGTGGCCTCCACGCTCTCCTGACCTCAACCCTCTCGACTTTCATTTATGGGGGCATTTGAAAGCTCTCGTCTATGCAACCCCGGTACCAAATGTAGAGACTCTTCGTGCTCGTATTGTGGACGGCTGTGATACAATACGCCATTCTCCAGGGCTGCATCAGGCATTCCGTGCGACGGAGGGTCGATGCATGTATCCTCGCTAACGGAGGACATTTTGAACATTTCCTGTAACAAAGTGTTTGAAGTCATGCTGGTACGTTCTGTTGCTGTGGTTTCCAATCCGTGATTAATGTGATTTGAAGAGAAGTAACAAAATGTGCTCTAACACGGAAAGTAAGCGTTTCCGGACACACGTCCACATAACATATTTTCTTTCTTTGTGTGTGAGGAATGTTTCGTGAAAGTTTGGCCGTACCTTTTTGTAACACCCTGTATAGAGAGGAAAAATCGTTACCAAAAATCTCAAAATGTAAGTTTCCGATTTACTTGAAATTTTTACGTGTTTACTGTAGCAAACGTTTAGACATACAATTGTTTTTTTAATACATACGTATGAAATTGAGAAACGTTGTTATCAAACAGGAAGGTCGTATTTGTAGGTTATTGGTTTATGATTAGATTAGTAGTATACAATATGAATTTGCAATAACACTAAAGAAGACTCAAGGTGTGAGTGAGTGTGTGTGTGTGTGTGTGTGTGTGTGTGTGTGTGTGTGAGAGAGAGAGAGAGAGAGAGAGAGAGAGAGAGAGAGAGAGATGCAGAAAAGGATATAGGGCGCATATAAATTTCTTTACGCACTCGAAACGTGCGCGTTTTTTTTTCTTCCCTTTCGTTTTAAGCAACTCAGTCAGAGCAAAGTGTGGTCGAACAGCTTGCGTAATATTGTTAAATGCAAATACCGGACTAGCAACAAGTCAACTAGCCGGCATTTCATTCTTACATTGCAAGGCGCTGTTAAGTGCGCGGCTGAGGGGACGTTCCAATGCGCCAGTTGTTAAGGTTTTTTTTTCCCCTTTCCCTTCACGTGTGGAGCGCGGGAGGAAAGATTGTCTAAACGTCTGTGTGTGGACTGCAGTTGGCGTAACTACGTTTCCTCGGTCCCTACGGGAAGGACACGTAATGGACTGAAGTGTATTTCTGGATTCTTCACCTTCCGCCCCGCCATACTTCGTAAGAAGGCTTTCGCTAGAGTAGTTACCATCTACGTTCGAGCGCCTGCCAGTTCGGTTCATTCAGTATCTCTGTGATATTGCTAAACCTGCTCGGGTTGGGAAAAATCATTAATTTCTACATCTACATCTACATCTACATCCATACTCGGCAAGCCACCAGACGGTGTGTGGCGGAGGGTACCTTGACTACCTCTATCAGTTTCTCCCTTCCATTCCAGTCTCGTATTGTTCGTGGAAAGAAAGATCGTCGGTATGCCTCTGTGGGGGCTCTAATCTCTCTGATTTTATCCTCACGCTCTCTTCGCGTGATATACGTAGGAGGGAGCAATACACTGCTCGACTCCTCGGTGAAGGTATGTTCTCGAAACATCAACAAAACCCCCTACCGAGCTACTGAGCGTCTCTCCTGCAGAGTCTTCCACTGGAGTTTATCTGTCATCTCCGTAATGCTTTCGCGATTACTAAATGATCCTGTAACGAAGCGCGCTGCTGTCCGTTGGATCTTCTCTGTCTTTTCTATCGACCCTATCTGGTACGGATCCCACATTGCTGAGCAGTATTCAAGCAGTGGGCGAACAAGCGTACTGTAACCTACTTCCTTTGTTTTCGGATTGCATTTCCTTAGGATTCTTCCAATGAATCTCAGTCTGGCATCTGCTTTAGCGACGATCAACTTCATATGATCATTCCATTGTAAATCACTCCTGATGCGTACTCCCAGATAATTTATGGAATTAACTGTTTCCAGTTGCTGACCTGCTATATTGTAGCTAAATGATAAGGTATCTTTCTTTCTCTGTATTCGCAGCACATTACACTTGTCTACATTGAGATTCAATTGCCATTCCCTGCACCATGCGTCAATTCGCTGCAGATCCTCCTGCATTTCAGTACAATTTTCCATTGTTACAACCTCTCGATATACCACAGCATCATCCGCAAAAAGCCTCAGTGAACTTCCGATGTCATCCACAAGGTCATTTATGTATATTGTGAATAGCAACGGTCCTACGACACTCCCCTGCGGCACACCTGAAATCACTCTTACTTCGGAAGACTTCTCTCCATTGAGAATGACATGCTACGTTCTGTTATCTAGGAACTCTTCAATCCAATCACGCAGTTGGTCTGACAGTCCATATGCTCTTACTTTGTTCATTAAACGACTGTGGGGAACTGTATGGAACGCCTTGCGGAAGTCAAGAAACACGGCGTCTACCTGGGAACCCGTGTCTATGGCCCTCTGAGTCTCGTGGACGAATAGCGCGAGCTGGGTTTCACACAATCGTCTTTTTCGAAACGCATGCTGCTTCCTACAGAGTAGGTTTCTAGTCTCGAGAGAAGTCATTATACTCGAACATAGTACGAAAAAAAATGTATGTCATTTGTTATTCGACTTCATACACAAAAATAAACGATTCAGCCAAGTCTTCTGAAACATGCCCTTGGAAAAATTATAAATGACAGTGCTGGAAAATCTCTACGTTATTTGTTTTTCAAACAGCTGAGCAAAACTGAACGTACTCAGACATTTTCTCTTTACTTATTCTGATCAATACTAAACAGACACACAATATTTTTAGCGTAACGCGATCTGACTTTCAATAATCCCTACAAAAGAATGGCCCTGACTTACAATAACCGATGCCTTTCATGAATCACTTACCTCACAAAAATCTTTGTTACTCGAACTGTTGCAATACAGCGAGCGCCAATACTGCCAGCTGAATAAAAGATTCAAACTACTGAAGGCACTAACTACTGGTAGGCGTAGTTAGCGCCATCTAGCGGGCCAACCATAGCCCCATGTGGTTTCCCCCTTCGAGCTAGACGACTTTCTTTCTGTGTAGTTTTTTCGTGAGACTATTGGCCCGGTCAGTATCAATGGACAACCCTGTATTCCCCGGAAGATGCTGCGGGCGTGTAACGTGTTGTCACGGCTGTGCGCCAGTAATTAACACCGACTCTAACAAGGGAACCTCCCCATCGCACCCCCCTCAGATTTAGTTATAAGTTGGCACAGTGGATAGGCCTTGAAAAACTGAACACAGATCAGTCGAGAAAACAGGAAGAAGTTGTGTGGAACTGTGAAAAAAAATAAGTAAAATATACAAACTGAGTAGTCCATGGGCAAGATAGGCAACATCAAGGAGAAAGTAAGCTCAGGAGCGCCGTGGTCCCGTGGTTAGCGAGAGCAGCTCCGGAACGAAAGGTCCTTGGTTCAAGTCTTCCTTCCAGTGAGAATTTTTACTTTCTTTATTTTCGCAAAGTTATGATCTGTCCGTTCGTTCATTGATGTCTCTGTTCACTGTAAAAAGTTTAGTGTCCGTGTTTTGCGACCGCACCGCAAAACCGTGCGATTAGTAGACGAAAGGACGTGTACTCCAATGGGAGCCGAAAACATTTGATCGCAAGGTCATAGGTCAACCGATTCCTCCACAGGAAAACACGTCTGATATATTCTGTACGACACTGGTGACGGCATGTGCGTCACATGACAGGAATATGTTGTCGACCCACCTAACTTGTACACTTGGCGAATCGGTAAAAAGATTCTTCTACATTGCCCGATTTAGGTTTTCTTGTGGATGTGATAATCACTCCCAAAAAAGTGATGAAAACATAAGGGTTTGTCATGTAAGCCGAAAATGAAAAATTAAAATTTTCATTCGAGGGAAGTCTTGAACCAAGAACCTCTCGTTCCGCAGCTGCTCTCGCTAACCACGGGACCGCGACGCTCCTGAGCTCACATTATCCTTGTTGTTGCCTATCTTGCACATGGACTACTCAGTTTGTATATTTTGCTTATTTTTTTCACAGTTCCACACAACTTCTTCCTGTTTTCTCGATTGATCTGTGTTCAGTTTTTCAAGGCCTACCCACTGTGCCAACTTATAACTAAGTCTGAGGGGGGTGCGATGGGGAGGTTCCCTTGTGAGGAAGGCCTCGGCGCTTGTCGGTGACGTCACGTCAGCTAGGCACGGCGAACGCCGGGTCTGTTGCAGGCAGAAACCCCTGCGCGTGCTTATCACTATAAATCTCTTATTTTTGGACAAAATGTTTGGTATAGTTTTGGATTCTACAGATTTATTTGGATGAAAGAATTCCTGACTATCGTAAAGCTACAAATGAAGATCATAGTTCTGTATTGCTGAATCCTGTCAAAACAAACGTAGATCAATATGAGACGAAGCTTTGCCCCATTGCAAACTTCGGAAATTTTACATTCAAGTAACTATATTTACTTGATCCATTTTCTTATCGAAACTTACGCCAACCCCCTTACAATTAACTCGTTTCTTTGATTTATTTTCGTTTGACATCGTCACTGGAAATGTGAACTAATTTGCATGTGTATATGGCCAACTGTTGCCGGTCATTAGATTACAATCGTTTTCAATGAAATGAATTCTAAACAGGAAACGAAATAGCTTCATACATCGAAAATACTGCTGAGCTGAAACTTTTTTAAACACGCACATTAGAAAAGATAAATATTCCTCTCTTGCAACTGAAAGGAGAAACTTTATATGATAAAAAAATGTTATTTGATAAAACAAGTATCTCTCTTTTGCCTCTTCTTCTGTCCCCCACCCCATCCCCCAACGTGTACAGTCGCGAGATATTTCATTAACATTCAGTGCTCCTCGCCCCATAGTCAACCGAGATACCTAAAGAAGAGCATCAATATGTTCACAGTTTGTTGTGAAAGCAACCCAGTACGAACGTAACTTCCTCAGATTTACAAATACGGTAAGGAGGCACGAATTCTGTTGCTGCTGGACCATGAAGTTGTTTTTGTATGTCAACCCTTAAAACAGGCGCAAATTTTAAGTTCAGGAGTACACTATTTGTTAATAAGTGTAATGAATTGCGCGATTAATTGATTGCAGAAATCTCTCAGAACAATGTGTGTCGGTCAGCTACCGCCAATAGTTTCACATTTTCCTGTGTCAGAGAGGGAGACACCGCCATTATGAGTACGCCTGCAACAGACCTGCCGTTCGCCGTGCCTAGCTGACGTGACGTCACAACAAGCGCCGAGGCCTTCCGTTGAGTCGGTGCTGCAGTAATCCGCCTCTTTAGCTGCCGGCGCGTGCGTCCGCTGCCATAGCCTCACGCCCGGCCGCTGTCAACACGGCCTGCTTGCGATGTGCGTAGCGAGGCTTATCAGTGCGTGCGGGAATGCGTGCCGACTCAGAGGGGCTCGTGGTGTGTCCACGTGCGAGCCACGCCCCTCCCCAAACCACACCCTTTCAACTCTCGCCGCAACCCCCCCCCCCTTAACCCCCTCTTCCGCACTCAACCACCCGTTCCCCATTCAATGACTAACACGCACACAATACACACGCACGCACAAGCATCGCGAGTGGCTCTATCGTACGCACAGGCACGCAGCCAGCTGACTCAACTTCCAGCTCAGCTTATCGCACGACACACACACACACACACACACACACACACACACACACACACACACACACACACACCTCGTCGGTAGTCAAAACAAACCCTGCTTGCTCCGGTCGCGCAGCTCCGCCCAAGCAATAGGATGCGTCACGATTACGCACAGATATTCCCATTGTGTCGTCCTCGGTCCTTCTTCCGCGATGCGTTCTCGCGCGTCCTCAGCCGGCGAAATAAAATCTACTGGGTGAACCAGAAAGCGCACGGTTCCTTACTTACATATTAACAGTACAAAAAAAAAAAAAACAAAAAAAAAAAAACAAAAAAAAAGTTCCCACCAAACTACTGACAGCCTTGGGAGAGCCAGGCCTAACAAAACTCTACAATATCATGGAAATGGAAGAGGATGTAGATGAATATGGAATGCGAGATACGATACTGCGTGAAGAGTTTGACAGAGCAACTGAAAGACCTGAGTCGAAATAAGGCCCCGGGAGTAGACAACATTCCATTAGAACTACTGACGGCCTTGGTAGAGCCAGTCCTGGCAAAACTCTACCATCTGGTGAGCAAGATGTACGAGACAGGTGAAATACCCTCAGACTTCAAGAAGAATATAATAATTCCAATCCCAAAGAAAGCAGGTTTCGACAGATGTGAAAATTACCGAACTATCAGTTTAATAAGTCACAGCTGCAAAATACTAACGCGAATTATTTACAGACGAATGGAAAAACTGGTAGAAGCCGACCTCGGGGAAGATAAGTTAGGATTCCGTAGAAATGTTGGAACACGTGAGGCAATACTGACCTTACGACTTATCTTAGAAGAAAGATTAAGGAAAGGCAAACCTACATTTCTAGCATTTGTAGACTTAGAGAAAGCTTTTGACAATGTTGACTGGAATACTCTCTTTCAAATTCTAATGGTGGCAGGGGTAAAATACAGCGAGCGAAAGGCTATTTACAATTTGTACAGAGACCAGATGGCAGTTATAAGAGTCGAGGGGCATGAAAGGGAAGCAGTGGTTGGGAAGGGAGTGAGACAGGGTTGTAGCCTCTCCCCGATGTTGTTCAATCTGTATATTGAGCAAGCAGTAAAGGAAACAAAAGAAAAATTCGGAGTAGGTATTAAAATTCATGGAGAAGAAATAAAAACTTTGACGTTCGCCGATGACATTGTAATTCTGTCAGAGACAGCAAAGGACTTGAAAGAGCAGTTGAACGGAATGGACCACGTCTCGAAGGAGGATATAAGATGAACATCAACAAAAGCAAAACGAGGATAATGGAATGTAGTCGAATTAAGTCGGGTGATGCTGAGGGAATTAGATTAGGAAATGAGACACTTAAAGTAGTAAAGGAGTTTTGCTATTTGGGGAGCAAAATAACTGATGATGGTCGAAGTAGAGAGGATATAAAATGTAGAGTGACAATGGCAAGGAAAGCGTTTCTGAAGAAGACACATGTTAAAATCGAGTACAGATTTAAGTGTCAGGAAATCGTTTCTGAAAGTATTTGTATGGAGTGTAGCCATGTATGGAAGTGAAACGTGGACGGTAAATAGTTTAGACAAGAAGAGAATAGACGCTTTCGAAATGTGGTGCTACAGAAGAAAGCTGAAGATTAGATGGGTAGATCACGTAACTAACGAGGAGGTATTGAATAGAATTGGGGAGGAGTTTGTGGCACAACTTGACTAGAAGAAGGGATCGGTTGGTAGGACATGTTCTGAGGCATCAAGGGATCACCAATTTAGTATTGGAGGGCAGCGTGGAGGGTAAAAATCGTAGAGAGAGACCAAGAGATGAATACACTAAGCAGATTGAGAAGGATGTAGGCTGCAGTAGGTACTGGGAGATGAAGAAGCTTGCACAGGATAGAGTAGCATGGAGAGCTGCATCAAACCAGTCTCAGGACTGAAGACGACAACAACAAAATTTCGTCTCGCGCGTATTTTCAATACATCTACATGGCTGCTCTGCAAATCACATTCAAGTGCGTGGCAGAGGATTCATCGAACCACCGTCACAATTCTTTATTAATACAGTCTCGAACAGCTCGCGCAAAAAACTAACACCTGTCTGCCCCTTGTCAGCTCTGATTTCCCTCATTTCATTACGGTGATCGTTTCTCTCTATGTAGGTCGGCATCAACACAATACTTTCGCATTCGTAGGACAACGCTGGTGATTGAAATTTCGTGAGAAGATGCCACCGCAACGCAAAACGCCTTTATTTTAATGATGTCCATCCCAAATCCTTTATCATTTCAGTGACACTCTCTCTCTTGTATCTCTCGATAATACAACACGTCCTGCTCTTCTTTGAGCTTCCTCGATGCACGCCGACCGTTGTGGCCGAGCTGTTCTAGGCGCTACAGTCTGGAACCGCGCGACCGCTACGTCGCAGGTTCGAATCCTGTCTCGGGCATGGATATGTGTGATGTCCTTAGGTTTAAGTAGTTCTAAATTGTAGGGGGTTGATGACCTCAGATGTTAAGTCCCGTAGTGGTCAGAACCATTTGAACCATTTTTGAACCTCGATGTACTCGGCTAATCGTATCCCACACCGCATAGCAGAACTCCGTAAACAGGGCGGACAAGCGTGGTGTAGGCAATCTCGTTAGTAGATCTGTTACATTTGCTAAGGGTCCTGCCAATAAATCGCAGTCTTAGGTTAGCGTTCCCCACAACATTTTTCTGTGTGTTCCTTCCAATGTAAGTTGTTCGCAGTTATAATACCTAGGTATTTAATGTCGTGGCTCGTGGTCTCGCGGTAGCGTTCTCGCTTGCCGAGCTCAGGGTCCCGGGTTCGATTCCCGGCGCGGTCAGGGATTTTCACCTGCCTCGAGATGACTGGGTGTTGTTGTGGCGTCTTCATCATCATCATTCATCCCCATTACGGTCGGAGGAAGGCAACGGCAAACCACCTCCATTAGGACCTTGCCTAGTACGGCGGTGCGGGTCTCCCGCATCGTCACCTACGCTCTGTTACGGAGTATGCGACTTCATCATCAGGAATTTAGTTGGATTTACGGCCTTTAAATTTTGCTGATTTATCGTGTAACCCAAGTTTAACGAATTTCTGTTAGTCCTCACGTGGATGACGAAACATTTTTCGTTATTTCTGGTCAATTGCCAATTTTCGCACCATACATATATCTTTTCTGAATCGTTTAGCAGTTTGTTTTGTCCTTCTGATGACTTTACTAGACGATAAACGACAGCAATATCTGCAAACGACCTAAGACGGCTATTCAGATGGTTTCCTAAACTGTTTACATAGATAAGGACCAGCAGAGGGCCTTTAACACTACCTTAGTAGCGTCAGAAATCAATTCTGTTATGCTTGATGACTTTCCATTAATTACTACGAACGTGTGACCCCTATGACTGGAAATGGAAGTAGCAAAATGACCTACTAGCAACACTGAAATCGTATATACGTCCAGTACTGTTCACCTCTTGTTGCAAGGAAGAAAACAGCAGTTGATTATGCCATTTATTTAAAAAAGAATGGCGCAGTTCCCTGGTCCGAACCGACAAGTTCATTTTTAGCTGGCTCTTCACCTCTAGATGCAGATTTATTTATGCTTACATTGGTTTTCAGCTTTTCATCCCGCTCTTATGGTGAAATATATTTGGGGTGGTGTTGCCCTACAATAAAAGACGATTTTATTTCAACGTAACTGTCCGTAATAACGATTAAACACATTGTAAACAAATCTTCGCGGTTGTGTTGTAGTTACAGTTTACGAAAGTACAAACATTTCTTTATGTTGTCCTTAATCGTAAGTATAGACAGCTGCGGTTAACTAGCTTCTTCCTAACAGTGTCTTTTAGCATAACATTACAAGAATCTCGAAAGCATTTGACTCGGTGTCCCGTTGCAGACTGTTTACGAAGATAGGTGTGTGTGGAACAGGTTCATAGACACGTGACTGGCTTGAAGATTTGTTAAGTAATGGAACGCAGTGTTGGTTCACACATCAGAGACAGGAACGCCCCAGGGAAGTGTGTACAGAAATTCTTCACGGTAAATGAAGACTGCCGAAACACTTACAGGATAAAGATTTATTAAAATTCTTGACCACGGTTTCGGTATATATAAATATACCTTCATCAGCAGATATATTTGGCTGTCATTTACTGTGAAGAATTTCAACAGTTGCTGTTTCAGCCATGTTTAAAATCTTGGTATACAGAAATGATTTTCCGGACAGGGTGGGCAGAAATCTGCGGCTGTTTGGTGATGACACTGCGGTGTACGGTAAGGTGTCAATGTTGAGGCACTTGTCAAAACCTTGTACCAGTTTTTGAATGCCCTCCTCATAGAAGTCTGCCGCCTGACTTGTTAACCACTGCATCACCACTGTTGTGACTTCGTAGTCGTCTCGAAGACGCTGACCGCCCAAACTGGTAGAAACCGACCTCGGGGAAGACCAGTTTACATTCCGGAGAAATGTTGGAACACGCGAGACAACTCTTGCCCTACTTTTTCTCTTAGAAGATAGGCTAAGGAAAGGAAAACTACGTCTATAGCATTTGCAGACGACGAGAAATGTTTGACAATGTTGACTCGAATACTGTTTCAAATTCTAAAAGTGGCAGGGATAAAAAATAGGAAGCGAAAGGTAATATACAGTCTGTAGAAAAACCAGACGGCAGTTACGTAAGTTGACAGAAATCAAAGGGAAGGGAGTGAGACAGGGTTGTAGTCTACCTCCGATGCTATTCAGTCTGTGTATTGAGCGAGAACTAAAGGAAACAAAAGAGATATTTGGAGTAGGAATTAATGTCAGGGAGAAGAAATAAAAACTTCGAGCTTTGCCGGTCACATTGTACTTTTGTGAGAACATGGAAGAGCAGTTGAACGGAATGGACAGTGTCTTCAAAGGAGGATATAAGACTGTACATCAACAAAAGCGAAATAAGTATAATGGAATGTAGTCTAATTACTTCAGGTGGTGCCGAGAGAATTAGGTTAGGAAACGAGACACGTAAAGTAGTAGATGAGTTTTGTTGTTTCGGCTGCGAAATAACTGATGATAGTCGAAGTGGAGAGGATATAAAATGTAGACTGGCGTTTCTGAAGAAGAGAAATTTGTTAACATCGAGAATAGATTTGTCTGTCAGAGTGTCATTACTGAAGGTCTTTGTATATACTATAGACATATATGGAAGTGAAACATGGACGGTAAACAGCATAGACAAAAATAGAATAGAAGCTTTTCGAAATGTGGTGCTACAGGAGTATTTTGTTGGGTAGACCACATAACTAATGAGGAGGTACTGAACAGAATTGGGGAGAAGAGGAGTTTCTGTCACAACTTGACTAGAACACGGTATCCGTTGGTAGGACACGTTCTGAAGCACCAAGGGATCACCAATTTAGTATTGGAGGGACGCGTGTGGGATAAAAATCGTAGGCGGAGAGACCAAGAGATGAATACACTAAGCAGATTCAGAAGGATGTAGGTTGCAGTAGGTACGAGGGGCGTTAGAAAACGCCGTGCAAAAATAAAAACTACTTACATGTTTGGGGTAAACCTTTTCTTATTTTTCGACAGTGTCTCCTTTTAGAGTTATACACTTCGTCCAACGCTGTTCTAATTTGTTGATCACTTCTGAATAATAGGAATTGTGCAAGTCTGCAAAATAGCTATTAGTTACTGCAATCACCATCTCGTTTGAATAAAATCTTTGTCCCTCCAGCCATTTCTTCAAATTGGGGAACAAATAGTTATCCGAGGGAGCCGAGTCTGGAGAATAAGGGGGGGGGGGGGGATGTGAAACGAGTTGGAATCCTGTTTCCATTACTTTTGCGACCACAACTGCTGAGGTGTGTGCTGGTGCATTGTCGTGATGGAAAATGATTTTTTTGCTGTCCAATCACCGGCGTTTTTCTTGCAGCTCGGTTTTCAAACTGTCCCATGACGATAAATAATATGCACCTGTAATAGTTTTACTCTTTTCCAGATAGTCGATGAGGATTGTCCCTTGCGAATCCCTAAAGACAGCCGCCGTAACCTTTCCGGCCGAAGGAATGGTCTTCGCCTTTTTTGGTGCAGATTCTCCCTTGGTAACCCATTGTTTAGATTGTTGTTTGGTCTGAGTAGTATAGTAATGTATCCACGTTTCATCCACAGTGACGAAACGACGCTTAAAGTCCTGCGGATTCTTCCTGAACAGCTGCAAACCATCCTTGCAACACTTCACACGATTCCGTTTTTGGTCAAGCGTGAGCAAACACGGAACTCATCTTGCAGTTAGCTTTCTTATTTCCAAATGTTTATGCAAAATATTATGTACCCGTTCATTCTAGATGCCCACAGCACTAGCAATCTCACGCACCTTAACTCTTATGGCGTCCACAACCATATCATGGATTTTATCTATGATTTCTGGAGTCGTGACCTCCGCAGGGCGTCCAGAACGTTCAGCATCACTTGTGCCCATATGGCCACTCTGAAAATTTTGAAACCACTTATAAACTGTTGTAATCGAAGGTGCAGAGTCACCGTAATGTTTATCAAGCTTCTCTTTAGTCTCCTGGGGCGTTTTGCTTTTCATAAAGTAATGTTAATGAGCACACGAAATTCTTTTTCGTCCATTTTTTTGACCATGACTCGACTTCCTTGATTCACACGAATGCCAAACAGAAATAAATAGACCAATATGGCTGAAACTTGGTGTGCGTTCTTTCCAAAGATGCTACTAACTAAACATGACCTCGATTCGCGCCGGTGGTGCCATCTCTCGGGCTTTGCACGGACTTTCCAAATGCCCCTCGTACTTGGAGATGAAGAAGCTTGTACAGCATAGCTTGGAGAGCTGCATCAAACCAGTCTGTGGAGTGAAGACCACCACCACCACAACAACAACAACAACTTGTGTACAGGATGCGTCAGGTGGTTTGGTATATCCTTTGAGGGGTGATAGTGTCGGTAATTCTAAACGAAAAACTTAATATGGGCATGTGCCCTTTTCTTAACCATATCCGCCATACCGCTGTTTGAAAGCTCTTGGGCATTAGTCGTGCTGAAAGTACATACGACGCTGTGTTGCTTAAAAAAAAAAAAAAAAAAAAAAAGAGAATACAAGTATTCTGTAACAAATTTTGGAGCAACTGGAACAACGAGTCATCAATAACACGTTCACCGACGAACATCGTTGAAAATTAGTCGCCATGTTACGCGTGTTATTAACGCACGCCGTTGCGCGTTAAATGTTGACTCATCAGTGAAGAGATTACGTGGAATACCGCCTTCCGTATGGATGAGCTCACTTCAGCAGCTGTCTACAAGCGCTGCAAAATACACTCTGTTGACGGTAGACTCTTTGAACATCTTTTGTGTTGAAACGCGCACGGTTCGAGAAAACATCAGATCACATTGTTTCATTACTATCACCTGCATTCCATAAAGCAATCAGTAAAAACTAAACAACCAATCAGTAGAAACGAAACACGTATAGGCCACTTTGTTCTTTCTTTGTCTGTCCCATTGTGAGAAACTCGTTTTCTCAGGAATTGGAAGATGTGTCAAGTTGAAATTTTTCTTCCGTACAAAAATCTGCGGATCCACGGCGGTGTGACGAATTGGAGCTTCTAAGTCAAAGCAATCAAAAGCTACAGCCGTTTGTATCACACCTTTTTATACTAGAACATCAAAACCTTAGGGTTCTTTCCGCTGGCCTAGAATACTGAAATTTGCCAAGAAGCAAGGTTTCACAGTACAACTAACAAGGGGAGGCCGCCAATTGTGAAATTCAGATTCGATTCATACTGCGCATAATATAAGCTCATGGCCAGAGGTGTAATGTGGAAAAGCACCAAGATGCACTTCTCAGCCGTTGTCGAGAAAGTCGACGGTTAAAAGAAACCGTTGCGGTGAAATACTCTCTACGATTTATAATTTCCTACAGCGTCGTGGCGCAGCGGTAAGCGCTCGGGTTCGTAATCCGAAGGTCGCCGGATCGAATCTCGCGCCATGCAACCTCCTTTTTAGTATTTGTTTTTTGTAATTGAAATAAATATATATATATATATAACTACACGTGTAAACATTATGAAGACAATTAATAACATTTGTGAAATACAACTTCGTTTGCGGAAAACGTAATCATGGTTCAAAATGGTTCAAATGGCTCTGAGCACTGTGGGACTTAACATCTGTGGTCATAAGTCCCCTAGAACTTACAACTACTTAAACCTAACTAACCTAAGGACATCACGCACATCCATGCCCGAGGCAGGATTCGAACCTGCGACCGTAGCAGTCGCGCGGTTCCGGACTGAGCGCCTAGAACCGCTAGACCACCGCGGCCGGCCATAATCATGTTCGAAGTCGCCAGTTTTTCCACTACAAACGACTTTCAGCAACTTATTATATGCATAATTGTTGCAACTGATTGCCGGGAATTTTATATATATACACATTTGAATTACAAAAAACAAATACTAAAAAAAAGTAAGAGCAAAAAGCCGAAATTAATAATTTTTAGTTGTCACGTGCAAAAGTTTTTTTCTCCTTTTTTGTCTGCCTACCTGTCTGTTCGTCTGTTAAAATCTTTTTTTTTTCCAGGAACAAGTTCGAAGTATCAAGCTGAAATTTATGTCACGTACATAGGTCTTCAATTCCTTGGTAGTGTAGTATTTGGTAAGAAGGAAATCCGGTAGAAGTAAAGGAAAAAAAATAAGGAAATGTCTCTTTCTAATTATCTCACATGAAGAAAATTGTTTTGGAATTTGTTATCCGAGATGAAAACTAAAATTAAATATTCTCGAAAGTCTTGGTATTTCCGGGATGGATATCTTGCCAGTATCATTGTCTATAACATGCAGAAATCGCAAATATCCTAGATTCCGGGCATGAACGAATTGTCCGTATACGTAATTAACTTTTTACGGAACCCAGTGTGCGACAGTCTTTTTAGCATCTAGACAACCTTTTTCACTAATTTCCTCGGAAACTGTTAAGACCAGGACATACATCCATATAAAGTTTTTTTTGTTCAGAGTCAGTAATACTACCTCCCGTCAAAGAATGCACCTTTCCTCCCGACTCACCCTGTATTTTCACGTGAGTCACTTTTCGCTGTTACTGACTGCACGCTACATAAAAGCCGGCCGGGGTGGCCGAGCGGTTCTAGGCGCTTCAGTCTGGAACCGCGCGACCGCTACGGTCGCAGGTTCGAATCCTGCCTCGGGCATGGATGTGTGTGATGTCCTTAGGTTAGCTAGGTTTAAGCAGTTCTAAGTTCTAGGGGACTGATGACCTCAGAAGTTGAGTCCCATAGTGTTCAGAGCCATTTTTTTCTACGTAAAAGATAAAGGAAGTAAGTAGAACTCGATCTGCGTTGTTACTAGTCCATACATTCCGCGTCGTGACAACTGAGCGAAAAAACCCGGCAGCTGTAGATCACTGGTTCGCAGGTTAGGAAGATGAGTGTCACGGATTGTATTTGTGCGGTGTTAAACGTGCCCTAGATTTAGTTTGCCGTGAAAGTTTGTTTATTTCTCGTTTCTTTTATTTGGAGCCGCAGAATTATGTCGTCGCGGAACGTATTTCATACGGTTGTCAATAGCGCGACGCAGACTGTGTGCAGAATAAACAGTGCGAGGGGGAGACGAGTGGAGTGATGAACGAGCGGAAGGCGAGTTCAGTAACAGGATGGATGAAACGTAGCGGAGGCTCATAGAGAGCAGCGTGAAGTTTGTAAATCATAAATAATGTAAAAAAGAAATATTTGGTCGGCGCCGTGACAAATAATATCGAGAGCGCAGTGCATTGCGTGTGTGAAAGTACACTGAACTAACAAAAGCCTTGGTATAGCGCTATGCAGAAATACAGACGGCGGTAGTGTGGCGTACACACGGTGCAAAAGGGCAGTGCATTGGCGGAGATGTCATTTGTACTCAGGTGATTGGTGTGATAAAGTCTCCGACGTGATTATGGCCGCACGACGAGAATTAATACAGCTTGATCGTGGAACGGTAGTCGGAGTTAGACGCAAGGGGCATTCCATTTCGGAAATCGTTAGGGAATGCAACTTTCCAAGATGCACAGTATCAAGATTGTGCCGAAATACCAAATTTCAGGCATTACTTCTCACCGCGAACAACTCAGTGGCCGACGGAGTTCACTTAACGACCGAGAGCAGCGGCGTTTGCGTAGCGTTGTCGGTGCTAACAGACAAGCAACACTGCCTGAAATAACCGCAAAAATCAATGTGGGACGCGTTGGCGTAGCGTTGTCGGTGGTAACACACAACCAACACTGCGTGAAATAACCGCAAAGATCAATGTGGGACGCGTTGGCGTAGCGTTGTCGGTGCTGACAGACAAGCAACACTGCGTGAAATAACAGCAAAGATCAATGTGGGACGCGTTGGTGTAGTGTTGTCGGTGCTGACAGACAAGCAACACAGCGTGAAATAGCCGCAAAGATCAATGTGGGATGCGTCGGTGCTAACAGACAAGCAACACTGCGTGAAGTAACTGCAAACATCAATATGGGACGCGTTGGCGTATCGTTGTCGGTGCTAACAGACAAGCAACACTGCGTGAAATAACCGCAAAGATCAATGTGGAACGCGTTGGCGTAGCGTTGTCGGTGCTGACAGACAAGCAACACTGCGTGAAATAACCGCAAAGATCAATGTGGGACGCGTTGGTGTGGCGTTGTCGGTGCTAACAGACAAGCAACACTGCGTGAAATAACCGCAAAGATCAATGTGGGACGCGTTGGCGTAGCGTTGTCGGTGCTAACAGACAAGCAACACTACCTGAAATAACGGCAAAGAGTAATGTGGAACGCGTTGGCTTAGCGTTGTCGGTGCTAACAGACAAGCAACAATGCGTGAAATAAGCGCAAAGATCAATGTGGGACGCGTTGGCTTAGCGTTGTCGGTGCTAACAGACAAGCAACACTGCGTGAAGTAACTGCAAAGATCAATGTGGAACGCGTTTGCGCAGCGTTGCCGGTGCTAACAGACAAGCAACACTGCGCGAAATAACCGCAAAGATCAATGTGGGACGCGTCGGCGTAGCGTTGTCGGTGCTAACAGACAAGGAACACTGCGTGAAATAAGCGCAAAGATCAATGTGGGACGCGTTGGCTTAGCGTTGTCGGTGCTAACAGAGAAGCAACACTGCGTGAAATAAGCGCAAAGATCAATGTGGGACGCGTTGGCTTAGCGTTGTCGGTGCTAACAGACAAGCAACACTGCGTGAAATAAGCGCAAAGATCAATGTGGGACACGTGTGCGTAGCGTTGGCGGTGCTAGCAGACAAGCAACACTGCGTGAAATAACCGCAAAGATCAATGTGGGACGCGTTAGCGTAGCGTTGTCGGTGGTAACAGACAAGCAACACTGCGTGAAATAACCGCAAAGATCAATGTGGGACGCGTTTGCGTAGCGTTGTCGGTGCTAACAGACAAGCAACACTGCGTGAAATAACCGCAAAGATCAATGTGGAACGCGTTGGCGTGGCGTTGTCGGTGCTAACAGACAAGCAACACTGCGTGAAATAACCGCAAAGATCAATGTGGGACGCGTTTGCGTAGCGTTGTCGGTGCTAACAGACAAGCAACACTGCGTGAAATAACCGCAAAGATCAATGTGGGACGCGTTTGCGTAGCGTTGTCGGTGCTAACAGACAAGCAACACTGCGTGAAATAACCGCAAAGATCAATGTGGGACGCGTTTGCGTAGCGTTGTCGGTGCTAACAGACAAGCAACACTGCGTGAAATAACCGCAAAAATCAATGTGGGACGTACGGCGAAGTATCTAATAGGACAGTACAGCGAAATTAGGCCTTAATGGTCTGTGGCAGCAGACGGCCGACGCGAGTGTCTTGGCTAACACGACATCGCCTGGAGCGCCTCTCCTGGGCTCCAGGCCGTATCGGTTGGACCCGAGACTACTGGAAAACCGTGGCCTGGCCAGATGAGTCCAGATTTCAGTTTTTGAGACCTGGTGGCAGGATTAGAGTATAGCGGAGACTGTACGAAACCACAGACCCGAGTTCTCAAGAAGGCACTGTGCGAGCTGGTGGTGGTTCTATAGTGGTATGGGCTGTATTTACACGGAACGGTGTGGGTCCTCTGGTGGAACTGAGCCGATCATTGACTGCATATGGTTCTGTTCGGCCACTTGGGGACCACTTGCAACCGTTCGCGATCGCTTTGAAGAACATTCTGGACAGTTCGAGCGATTGATTTCGCCACGCAGATCGCTCTACATGAATCCTATATATCATTTAGGGGATCTAATCGAAAGGTCAGTTCGCTCACAAAATGCTTCTCTGCCAACACTTTCTTAATTATGGACGACTGTAGAGGCAGCATGGTTGAACATTTCTGCACGGGTCTTCCAACTACCTGTTGAGTCCATGCCATGTTGAGTTACTTGCACTGCGCCGGGCATATGGAGGTCCTACACCATATCAGGAGACTCGTTCAATAAGTAATGCCCCACATTCTTTTTCTCAGAACATATTTATTGTTAAGAGTCAGAATTTGGTCACAAAACACATGTCTTGTCCATCTCCTATTTTTCTACACAGTCTCCACCACGTTCTATAGCCGTACGCCAATGTTGTGGGAGAGCGTGTATTCCCTGCTGGTAAAAGCTCCTGTCCTGTTGACGTAGCCATATTTACGCTTAAATGACACTCTCGTCATCTTCCGTGTTCTCCGTAGAGAATTTTTAAGCGCCCCGTAGAGATGGAAGTCTGAGGGTGCCAGGTCTGGACTGTAGGGTGGATGAGACTGTGATGTCCAACCCAATTGGGCGATGTGTTCCCGGGTTCTCAGACCTGCATGTGGGCGTGCATTATCGTGTTGGAGCAAGATTTCTGCTGGATTCTTGTCCGATCCAACACGTCGGAAACGATTCTTGAGTTCATTCTGAGTCTTGACGTATGCCTCTGAATTGATGGTTGGCTCTCTAGGCATCACATCCACGAGAATGACGCAACCACAATCCCACAAGACTGGCACCGTGACTTTTCCGGTAGAGGGGGGGGGGTTGTCTCGAACTACTTTTGTGGTGAATATGATGCCAATCCATGGACTGTCTTACTGTTTCCGGCGCAAAGTGCTGCACCCAGCTTTCGTCCCCCAAAAGACCTCTCCGTCGGTCTCAAACCGCTCCAACACTTCAGATGGAATGCCCCTCCTTTGAATCTGTGGACCGCTGAGAGCATTCGTGGAGCCCATCATGAGCACCTCTCTGAATATCAGAGAGTCTCCATCACTGCAGACGCACTTCCAGTGCTGACCGACGACTGTAGAGCCAGTTGTCGAGTTGTGATGCGCCGGTCGGCACGACTAATGGCGTCCGCACGACTCGGCACCTCTGGAGCAGTGGCTGTGACAGGGCGTCCCGAGCGTGGCTGAGTTCTGCATTTCCCGAGGCTGTGACTTTCCTCACCCATCGTCCGACTGTACTCCTATCAGCTGCAGCATCGCCATACACTGCACACACACGTTTCTAGTTGTTCACCACGGTTTCTTTTTCTGCACACTAGAATTGCACAACAGCTCGCTGCTTATAACGTGGGTCGTATCTAGACGCCATTTTGACGCTGTACTACGGCTGTGCAGTGTTGCCAACTCTAAAAAACCCGAGTCGCTAGATTCAATATCAAAAGTCGCTAGAAAGTCGCTAAAACTGATTTTACTAGGGGTGTACTGAAAATTTCGTGCTGTGAATGGTGCAATAAGCCAGTGGGGGGGGGGGGGGGAATAAAATATTAATAAAAGCTCTCATACGTAATTGCTATATTGTCTTAATTAAATGACGCATCGCTTGCAACAGCATATATATAAAATATGCTAACGTTTAATTAAACTTATCATAATTGATGCAACACATAAATTGTTGTTTCAATCACAGTAGTCAAATATACTAGAAATATACAACTATATTTGTAACAAAAGAAAGCAAGAAAACAAATTAAGTTACAAAATATATACATACCGGTATGTGAGCTATTCATCGTCGTCACTCAGAAGATCGAATAACTCTTCTGTTTCATGCTCTGACAGAACTGTAGTTGATGTAGAGGGTTGTACGTCGCTCAAAAGATGACGTTGCAGTTCGACTGGTTTTGTCGCAAAAGGGTAACTTTTGTTCGTTCCAACAAGCTCCAATACGTCTCACGGTATGTCAAAAGATGCACAATCTTTATTTTGTTTCTTCAGCTGGTCTCTCAATATGATCAAAGCATTAACTGTCCTTAACGATAATCTGTTACGTTGTTTAGTTTTTATAATGTTCATAGAACTGAATATTCTTTCGATTTCTGCATTTTAAGGCGGTAGGCATAGAACAGTCATTGCTGGCTGTGAAATCAAAGAAAAAGGATTCTCCCCTGCGGTATTTTCATACAGCAAAACCTCACTCCAAAGTAAAACAGTGCTAGTAGTGTTATTCCACCTAATGAAGTTGATATTATGCCATTCTTGCAACATACAGTCTATGAAATCGCTACTAAAACCCAGTTCCTTGGCTACATCCGCTACAGCATTATTTTTATTCACTTGCAGTGTTTCTTCAACACTCAGCATTGACTTTTTTTCAGGATCGTAACTTTACTTGGCAGTCTTTGTTGAATTTCTTTTATGAGTTTCAGGCTAAACTGAATGCATCTCTTCTTCAAATAAACTTTATTTTGTTCAGACAAACTTGACTCAGACAATTTCTATAGTCAAAATCTTAGTTTTGTTAATGAAAATACTGGCCGAAAATAGTTTTGAGTCATCAGTACTCCAAAAGTCGCTGAAAAGTTTTTTTTGTCGCTAAGACGAAGGCAAAAGTCGCCATTTCTAGCGACAAAGTCGCTAAATTGGCAACGCTGCGGCTCTGCCATCTGCCGGAACGGTTCGAAACTTCACCGGCGCACAGAACGAATACCAAATGTGAAGCACAAACAAGGACGTTTGTCTGTGTATATTAATGGCTTGCTTAAAAAAAAAAGGAAAAAAAAGTTGGGCATGACTTACTGAACGACCTTGTACAATAGGACGTATCCAGTGACTTTTGACACCTCCAATGTGTTTGCAATCTACGAATGGTTGTTTATTATGTTTAAAAATATCTTTCTTTTTATTTTTTTTTCACGAAATTTGATTGAGAAGGAGACCGTACAGACTGACCCAGTTCGATTTTCCCCTCAATTTTAACAAGTTAAAGGTCCGTGTTCGGACACAAATTTCCTAAAACAATAGGAGGCAATAAAAAAACTGTCCAGGTACGAGGACGACTGGGTTCCATACAAACTTAATTGCATGTATACAGACAGTTCATCCATTCTGGAGCCGGCCGAAGTGGCCGTGCGGATAAAGGCGCTGCAGTCTGGAGCCGCAAGACCGCTACGGTCGCAGGTTCGAATCCTGCCTCGGGCATGGATGTTTGTGATGTCCTTAGGTTAGTTAGGTTTAACTAGTTCTAAGTTCTAGGGGACTAATGACCTCAGCAGTTGAGTCCCATAGTGCTCAGAGCCATTTGAACCATTTGAACCATCCATTCTGAAATCTAAAGTCTAGACCATTTTTGCTTGTTACCTTCATTTACGCACCTAAAACTTTGGTCACAGTCATTCCAAGGCTTTCGAGAATGTTTTAATTTCAGGTGTGAAGTCGTGTGACAAACGACAAAAGAAATATTTTTTTAGTGTGATATAACTATAAATTTACAAGGATCGAGTTTTCCCCTTTGGTTGTAATGTGAACCGTTTCTTCTTGCCAAGTTTCGTGATTGTAGGTCAACGGGAAGTGAGTTTGCGAGGGACAAAATATGACATAAATGACCATATTTTTCTGTTGCATTGCCTTAGAAGCGTGCTCTTATTACTACGCTAAAGGACGCAAATTTCAGTTTGATACATCTGTCCGTTCCTCAGAAAAAGGGGTCTTAATATAAGGACGAACAGAGGGGCAGTCTGATAACAAATGGCACGAGTGAGAGAGTTTTTTCGTGCGTTATAATTATAAATTAACAATTTTCCGATTTTTTTGCTTTTGGTTGTACTGTGAAACCTTGCTTCTTACCAGATTTCATGATTTTAGGTTAGTTCCTTAAAAAATATAAATTGTGTTATATAAGTAACAAAAATTTGTTAATCATGTAACTTCTGCGCTTTTATGTAACGAAAACAATTTTTATTAAAGTTAAGTTTACGTACACAAATATAAAAAATATATATAATAATTTTCTTTATTTTGTACTCAGCAGAACGTTCTTAATTGCGAGAGGCAAGAGTTTTCTGTTATTGTTGGTAAGTGTACATGTTGTTTACGAAAAACAGAAACATGTTTATAAATACTCGAGGAAATACTGAATAAATGTTTGATATCTTTTTTTTTCCCCAAGAACTTGCGTTTTCCACCGATGTATGATCAATATATATTTTTTATTTTTACTACAAAATCTTCAGAAGATCGAAATTTAGCGCGGACTTCAATGCGAGATGGTTGTAATAGTTTCTACAATGAAACTTCGTCTCGAAACCTGGCAGAGAAACCAAAGAGATTCTGGCCGTATGTGAAGTATGCTACCGGCAAGGCACAATCAACGCCTTCTTTGCGCGATAGCAATGGAGATACTATCGAAGAGAGTGCTGCCAAAGAAGAGTTACTAAACACAACCTTCCGAAATACCTTCACAAAGGAAGACGAAGTAAATATTCCAGAATTCGAATCGAGAACAGCTGCCAACATGAGTAACGTAGAAGTAGACATCCTCGGAGTAGTGGAGCAACTTACATCACTTAATAAAAACAAGTCTTCTGGTCCAGACTGTATACCAATTAGGTTCCTTTCGCAGTATGCTGATGCAATAGCTTCGTAGTTATCATATACAACCGTTCGCTCGACGAAAGATCCGTACCCAAAGACTGGAAAGTTGCAGTATTCAAGAAAGGTAGTAGGGGTAATCCATTAAATTACAGGCACATATCGTTAACGTCGATATGCAGCAGGATTTTGGAACATTCATTGTGTTCGAACATTATGAATTACCTCCAAGAAAACGGTCTATTGACATACAGTCAACAGGGATTTAGAAAACATCGTTCTTGTGAAAAGGAACTATCTTTTTACTCGCACGAAGTGTTCAGTGCTATTGACAAGGGATTTCAGATCGATTCCGTATTTCTGAATTTCCAGGAGGCTTTTGATACTGTACCACACAAGCGGCTTGTAGTGAAAGTGCGTGGCTATGGAATATCGTCTCAGTTACGTGACTGGATTCGTGATTTCCTGCCAGACATGTCACAGTTCGTAGTAACTGATGGAAAGGCATCGAGTAAAACAGAAGTGATTTCTGGCGTTCCCCAAGGTAGTGTTATAGGCCCTTTGCTGTTCCTTATCTATATAAACGATTTGGGAGACAATCTGAGCAGCCGTCTTAGGTTGTCTGCAGATGACGCTGTCGTTTATCGACTAATAAAGTCATCAGAAGATCAAAACAAATTCCAAAACGATTTAGAAAAAGGTATCTGTATGGTGCGAAAATTGGCAGTTGACAGTAAATAAGGAAAAGTGTGAGGTCATCCACATGATTGCTAAAAGGAATCCGTTAAATTTCAGTTCCACGATAAATCAGTGAAATCTAAAGGCCGTAAATTCAACCAAATATGTAGGAATTAAAATTATGAAGAACTTAAATTGGAAGCAACACACAGAAAATGTCGTGGAGGGAAGTCAAAACGCAGCCTTTGGTTAATTGGCAGGGCACTTAGAAAATGTAACAGACCTACTAAGGAGACTGCCCACACTACGCTTGTCCGTCCTCTTTTAGAATACTACTGCGCGGTGTGGGATCCTTACCAGATAGGTCTGACGGAGTACATCGAAAAAGTTCAAAGAAGGGCTGCACGTTTTGTATTATCGCTAAATATGGGAGAGAGTGGCACAGAAATGATACAGGATTTTGGATGGATATCGTTAAAACAAAGGCGTTTTTCGATGTGGAGGAATCTTGTCACGAAATTCCAGTGATCAATTGTCTCCCCCAAATGCGAAAATGTTTCGTTGACTGCGACCTACATAGGGAGAAACGATCACCACGAGAAAATAAGATAATGGAAAATCAGAGCTCGTGCGAGAAGATATAGGTGTCAGTTCTTTCGGCTCGCTATACGAGATTGGGATAATAGAGGATTGTGAAGGCGGTTCGATGAACCCTCTACGAGGCAGTTGAATGTGATTTGCAGAGTATCCATGTAGACGTGGTCGTTTGTGGATCGACCTGCTTTGCCTCGGATTGATGCGTTTACCCTTCACTGTAATGCCCGAGAATTTGTAACATTGTGACGTAATGGCACTGTGTATGTAGAGGTAACTCGACAATTTCACAGAGCGCGGCCCAGTCAGTGACGCCAGCGCGTTCTTCTACATCTACATCTACATCTATACTGCGCAAGGCACCCAACGGTGTGTGGCGGAGGGCACTTTACGTGCCACTGTCATTACCTCCCTTTCCTGTTCCAGTCGCGTACAGTTCGCGGGAAGAACGACTGTCTGAAAGCCTTCGTGCGCGCTCGAATCTCTCCAATTTTACATCCGTGATCTCCTCGGGAGGTATAAGTAGGGGGAAGCAATATATTCGATACCTCATCCAGAAACGCACCCTCTCGAAACCTGGACCGCGATGCAGAGCGCCTCTCTTGCAGAGTCTGCCACTCGAGTTTGCTAAACATCTCCGTAACGCTATCACGCTTACCAAATAACCCTGTGACGAAACGCGCCGCTCTTCTTTGGATCTTCTCTACCTCCTCTGTCAACCCGACCTGGTACGAATCCCACACTGTTGAGCAATACTCGAGTACAGGTCGAACGAGGGTTTCGTAAGCCACCTCCTTTGTTGATGGACTACATTTTCTGAGGACTCTCCCAATGAATCTCAACCTGGCACCCGCCTTACCAACAATTTTATATGATCATTCCACTTCAAATCGTTGCCTACGCATACTCCCAGATATTTTACAGAAGTAACTGCTACCAGTGTTTGTTCCGCTATCATATAATCGTACAATAAAGGATCTTTCTTTCTGTGTATTTGCAATGCGTTACATCTGTGTGTGTTAAGGGTCAGTTGCCACTCCCTGCACCAAGTGCCTATCCGCTGCAGATCTTCCCGCATTTCGCTGCAGTTTTCTAATGCTGCAACTTCTCTGTCTACAGCATGATCCACGAAAAACCGCATGGAACTTCCGACACTATCCGCTAGGTCACATACACGAGGGCTATCCACAAAGTACATTACGTTTTGGAATTAAAAATAAATAAATTTTTCTACATAGTTGCCATTTAAATTAAGGCACTTATCGTAGCGTTGGACGAGCTCGGAAATTCCTTCGTCGTAAAATTCGGCCACCTGCGCCTTCAGCCACATCTTCTGGAAGCTGTGCGTCGTCATCAAAACGCTGCATAGCCAACCACTTCTTCGTTGCTGGGAATAAGTCGAAGTCGCTCGGTGCCAGGTCGGGACTGAACGGCGGATGAGGAAACAACTCCCACTTAAAAGATTCGAGAACTTCACGAGTGGCATTTGCCGTGTGGGCCCGGGCGTTGTCGTGAATCAGCAAGATCTTTGAGCCCAACTTTCCCCTGCGCTTGTTTTGTATTGCTCTTCTGAGGATGTGCAGACTTTGGCAATACCTTTGAGAGTTCATTGTAGTGCCTCTTTCCAGGAAATCCACAAAAATCACACCTTTTTTGTCCCAAAAGAGGTAACCACGTGGTTGAAGGCGCAGGCGGCCGAATTTTACGACGAAGGAATTTCCAAGCTCGTCCATCGCTACGATAAGTGCCTTAATTTAAATGGCAACTATGTAGCAAAGTAGTATTTAAGTGTGGCTTTCATCTGTATATAATAAAAAAAAATTTCCAATACTTTATTTATTTTTAATTCCAAAACGCAATGTACTTTGTGGATAGCCCTCGTATATTGTGAAAAGCAATGGTCCCATAACACTCCCTTGTGGCTCGCCACGCGACGCGACACAAAACTTGGCCGCCGCTAGCGGGGACCCCCCCCCCCCCCCCACCCCCTCCACCCTACCACTCGGTAGACGCCTCGCACAGTGCAGAGTTTTGCAGTAGCTTTTCTGGTCCGTGGGACCGGCCAGACTGCACACACACACACACACACACACACACACACACACCCACACACACACACACACACACACACACACACACACACACACACAGAGGACGCCGCCAGCACATCTCGCATTCCCTGATCACCTGCCAACACGCGGTCTGCACACCAAACGTCGAAGCGATCGTGGAAGGCCGACACACGGTTCGTAAGGAAAGGGCAAGAGTCAGTCGCGGTGTGTTGCGCGGAACAGAATAGCGTCATTCGGCCAACGTTGCACCAGAAAAGTCGCGTCTATTTTTTTGTAAGTCATCTGTCTTCCAACTGGTCTTGAATGAAGTCCCGTGCTGGATATTCCTCACATGCACCACACATTTGGTTGTGGTCTTCAGTCCTGAGACTGGTTTGATGCAGCTCTCCATGCTACTCTACCCTGTGCTGTTCATCTCCAAATAACTACTGCAGCCTACATCCTTCTGAATCTGCTTGGTGTATTCATCGTTTGGTCTCCCTCTACGATTTTTACCCTCCACGCTGCCCTCTAATGCAAAATTTGTGATCCCTTGTTGCCTCACAACATGTCCTACCAACCGATCCCTTCTTCTTGTCAAGTTGTGCCACAAACTTCTCTCCAGTCCTATTCAATACCTCCTCATTACTTAAGTGACCTACCCATCTAATCTTCAGCATTCTTCTGTAGCATCACATTTCGAAAGCTTCTATTCTCTTATTGTCCAAACTATTTATCGTCCATGTTTCACTTCCATACATGGTTACACTGCATACAAACACTTTAAGAAACGACTTCCTGACACTTAAATCTATACTCGGCGTTAACAAATTTCTCTTCTTGAGAAACGCTTTCCTTGCCATTGCCAGTCTACATTTTATATCCTCTCTACTTCGACCATCATCATTTTATTTTGCTCCCCCAAATAACAAAAACTCCTTTACTACTTTAAGCGTCTCATTTCCTAATCCAATTCCCTCAGCATCACCCGACTTAATTTGACTACATTCCATTATCCTCGTTTTGCTTTTGTTGATACCCTCCTTTCAAGACACTGTCCATTCCGTTCAGCTGCTCTTCCAAGTCCTTTGCTGTCTCTGACAGAATTACAATGTCCTCGGCGAACCTCAATAGTTTTTATTTCTTCTCCATGGATTTTAACACCTACTCCGAATTTCTCTTTCGTTGCATTCAACCACACGTTAAGGAATCACAAATGAAACATGGTGGGTTCAACCTTTTAACTTTTCCCAGAATGAGTTTTTCACTCTGGAGCGCTGATATGAAACTCACACCGTTGCCCGTGTTCCTCCACGTGGGGGCGGGCTCTATTTGTTTACCTCCATTTGATATCTTTTTTTTGTGCAGCATTACATAAACTTATAACTAATACAAAAACAAGTGAGATATTAATAAACAAAACGAAATTAAATATTTAGAAAGGAAGAAAGGAAGTGAATTGAATAGAGAGGAGATAGATATGTATAATATTGCCCATCACCTGGTTGTGGGTGGCGGCCCGGGTTTTGGAATCACTCTAAAGACGCTGGCCATCGCTCACCATGCCTTTAACGTCTACCATCCTAAAAACTAACTTAAGTAGAAGAGATTAGGATACGTTAAAGCTAGAAACTAGACTAAGACCTTCGTGTCCAGCCTGCTAAACTGTTTACGATATACAATGGAGAGCTAACTGATTTTGTGCTTGCCTCAAAGTTGATGTTATCCGTGAAGATGGTCCATGCCTCAAACAGGTTGATATTTGGGTTTAAAATAAAAGCGGATGTTGGTCAAACATACATTACTTGACGGCTGTTTCATAGTCAGCTACAAAAAATGTACTATTCAAAAAAGTTAGAGAACCGCCATTTGTAACTGATTGCGGAACAATTCTACTGCCTCCAACACACATTGCCCGTGAGGACCACGAAGGTAAGAGAGGAGAAATTAGGTCTCATACAGAGGCTATATACATGGCGCTACACGAAGATATGCAAATATTTTAATACATCACTCTGCAAGTAAAGAAGGCCGTTGTGACCGAGCGGTTCTAGGCGCTTCAGTCCGGAACCGCGCTGCCGCTACGGTCGCAGATACGAATCGTGCCTCGGGCATGGATGTGTGTAATGTCCTTGGGTTAGTTGGGTTTAAGTAGTTCTAAGTTCTGGGGGACTGATGACGTCAGATGTTAAGTCCCATAGTGCTCAGAGCCAATTGAACCATTTCACAAGTAAGACTGAAGGAAGAAAAGTTCATACGAACATACCTCCGCAAATGTTTACTTACGGAGTTACGGCTAATATGATTTTGCCTGAAATTTAGCAACTTCGCTTATATGAAGCCAACGCAAAACTGTACGAGGTTAAAGTAAAGCGCGGTTTCCATTTATTTTGTTGTTATTGGTCTGGTGAATCTAATGAAACATGTCCCGGACGTGTATCTGCTGTAGTTTTCCAGAACATCCAGAGAAGCAAAGATTATTATACAAGTAAATTTACTTACTTTCCATTAACAATGTGCAAACGTTTGTCATTGTTGGGAACTGTTAGTGAGTTGTTTGTCGTTTCCTAACCTTGAAAAGAGATACTTTTCTGAATTATTCTGTGAAAGAACATTACAACAGTGTATTTAAGTGAAACCACGTAGTAACTGTTGTAGTTTTCAGATTATTTACGAAATAGGTATGCCTTTCAAATTTACGACGGAGGAATACGGCTTTATGGTGTTTATCGGTGAAGACATTTTCGAACATTTATTGTGAAATTGTATGTACACCCTACAACTTTCTTAACACTGAGCTTTTTCTTCTGCTTTGACACGAGTTCACGTGTGCTGTGGTATTTAATAATAGCAGATTATCTCACACATTAATACAGTTTCGGTTAACGTTACCACCACCATTTTTCCAAAATTAAATTCTTTAAAACTTCTGCTGAAAACTTGGTGCAATTGTGTGAAATTAAAAAAAAAAATGCGCCAAGTACTTAGTAAATTAAAAATTCTACGAAATTACTTCTTCGCTTATCTGCATGTTCTGGAAAACTACCGCAGATACACGTGTGGGAGATTTTTCATTAGATTCACCACACCAATCACAACAAAATAAATGAGAAATTGTTCAAAAATGGTTCAAATGGGTCTGAGCATTATGGGACTTACCATCTTAGGTCATCAGTCCCCTGCAACTTTAGAACTACTTAAACCTAACTAACCTAAGGACATCACACACATCCATGCCCGAGGCAGGATTCGAACGTGCGACCGTAGCGGTCGCGCGGTTCCAGACTGAAGTGCCTAGAACCGCTCGGCCACCACGGCCGGCAAATGGGAATTGAGCTTTGCTTTAATCTCGTATCGTTTTGCCATTGCTTCATATTAACAAAGTTGCAAAATTACGGGCAAAATCTTTTATGAGCCGTAACTCCATAACTTAACATTTACTGGCCTATGTTTATATGAACTTTTTTCTTAAGTTTTACTTGCAGAACAACATATTAAATTATTTGTATTGTAAGGTGGCTATAATTTCGCACCTTACAAGCACTCATGCACATCCTTTGCCCGTAATCTACAACCACATCAGGTATTATTTGATAGGTAGTACATCGTATATATGAATATTTAAAGAAGACTGACATTGTCACGTGGGTCTTGTAAATAATTGTTAACGATTATTGCGTGAAAGGTGACGGAGTGTCTTTTTTATCATACTAATAGAGGTTGGAATGACAGTGGAAATGAAACGGCTGGCGGAACTCAACCCCTGGGTGGAAGGCCCACGCAGGTGTGTTGGTCGTGCTTAAACACAGGAAGTAGCAAGATGGCTGGCGTAGCAACCTAAGCGCTGCAGCACAGTGGAGTCGGGACCGGCCGGTTTTGCAGGACTACGAGGCTCGATTCAAACGGTGGCCAACGTCAAGTCAACGTTAGTTTGCGTGCCAGCCGCTATACTTCGAAAGAATAGTTTGACGTTGACGGTGGGGGTCAAGTGGTTTGCGAACTGCTTACTATTGGCTGTTACTTTTCTGTCTGTTCTGCGTCTGCTCGCACGGCACGAATTTGATTCTGCAAGCAGTGTTCTCCACATCGAAAATATCTACTGAGTTTTTAGTTATAAAATGTTTATTAAAAAAAAACATGAACGACGAGAAGTTAATCGAACTTGTTCGCCAAAATGTGGAGTCGTATGACATGAGCTGCAAAAAATACAGCGACACTTTGTTTAAAGAAGAAATATGGAAGAAAATGGGATTGTTTACCGGTCGCCCAGGTAAATAACTGTATGAATATTGCAGGCCTACTGCAGATTATATTTATTTTGTATGTAATGTATTTAGATGTATAACATCGCACATGCATCTGCATACGTATGTATGTACTCACGATTAAGAGGTGAAAACGCTCAGCAGAGGTTAGAGCCTTCCTGCTTTCCAATTTCACAATTATTCGCGAGTCGTGATAGTTTATTTCGACCATGTTTATGTGTAATACTTGTCATTCCGAAGCAAATATATTCTACGCCACATAGGAGTCATTTTGGCTATTAGTTTACTTGTTGTTGTTGTTGTTGTTGTTGTCGTGGTTGTTGTGATCTTCAGTCCTGAGACTGGTTTGATGCAGCTCTCCATGCTGCTCTATCCTGTGCAAGCTTCATCATCTCCCAGTACCTACTGCAGCCCACATCCTTCTGAATCTGCTTAGTGTATTCATCTCCTGGTCTCCCTCTACGATTTTTACCCTCCACGCTGCCCCCCAATACTAAATTTGTGATCCCTTGATGCCTCAGAACATGTTCTACCAACCGATCCCTTCTTCTAGTCAAGTTGTGCCACAAACTTCTCCCCAATCCTCTTCATCACCTCCTCATTAGTTACGTGATCTACCCATATAATCTTCAGCATTCTACTGTAGCACCACATTTCGAAAGCTTCTATTCTATTCTTGTCCAAACTATTTATCATCCATGTTTCACTTCCATACATGGCTACACTCCATACAAATACTTTCAGAAACGACTTCCTGACACTTAAATCTATACTCGATGTTAACAAATTTCTCTTCTTCAGAAACGCTTTCCTTGCCATTGCCAGTCTACATTTTATATCCTCTCTACTTCGACCATCATCAGTTATTTTGCTCCCCAAATAGCAAAACTCCTTTACTACTTCAAGTGTCTCATCTCCTAATCTAATTCGCTCAGCATCATCCGACTTATTTCGACTACATTCCATAATACTCGTTTTGCTTTTGTTGATATTCATCTTATACACTCCTTTCAAGACACTGTCGATTCCGTTCAACTGCTCTTCCAAGTCCTTTGCTGTCTCTGACACAATTACAATGTCATTGGCGAACCTCAAAGTTTTTATTTCTTCTCCATGAATTTTAATACCTACTCCGAATTTTTCTCTTGTTTCTTTTACTGCTTGCTCAATATACAGATTGAATAACATCGGGGAGAGGCTGCAACCCTGCCTCACTCCCTTCCCAACCACTGCTTCCCTTTCATGCCCCTCGACTCTTATAACTGCCTTATGTATAGTATTTCTAAACGGTGGACATACGAAATACATACTCCTCACTTATTCATAGCGACCCCTAAAATGGCGGTCAACAATTACTCGCTAAAAATGGCGTGCTTCTCACTCGTTCACTAGCTGAGCGCGAATCCTTCCTTCCTCCTACTGGTACCAGAAAAAAATCCTCTGTTTTTTAACAACTGAAAGTCAAAAAAAAAATACATGACGGTAGGCATAGGCTCTATGATGGGCTACCGCTTCATCTTCTCCCTTTGCCTTTAAAGAAGACGAACATAAAGGAAATGCGAAAGGTTGTAAGCTCCCCACAGAAAAATTAATGAATAATGAATGTGATTCTAATTTAGTGTAACCTCTCTACAGAAATTCATTCACATTTAACCTCCACACAAAATGTGTTTCCCATTTAATGTAACCACAAAACAGAAAAATTCTTAAACCTCATAATGAAAAAAAAAAAAAAATAAATTCAGTAACCTGGTAAATTTTTGGACGACAGCAGTGCTGCGTCGTGGCCCTGTAAGATCATTCTGAATAAAAGAAGCTAAAATTCTTACCTCAATGAAATCGGCGAGTATATCTGCTCTTACCTAAAAATTTTTCGGCACAGCTCTGTGCAATGCTGGCCTATCCATTTGTGATTTATAAAAGGAAGCAAATGATTTTTCTTTTGCAACAATCGGAATGATCATGCATTGAAAAAATATTAAATTCTTTAAGGGGCTCCGGAATGCCCTATACTTGCAATGTTAAAATAACACTTATAAATTACATCTTTCCTCACAAAGTATTTGAGGTAGGAAGTTGAACTTTTTACAGATTATTTATTGGAATATGGGCTACAACTTAACACAGGGATTTTACAAAATTTTAGTTCAGTTATTAAAGATGATTTTTTTTCAATTGTAATGAAAATTCACAACATTTTTTGCAATTTTTTATTTATATATTCAAAGATATACAGTTTTTTGGAAAAAGGCTGTGTTAAATTATGCAGAAGGTACTGTGTAACATTTACTGAAAGTTTGAAACAAATATGTTTGGAAGATCCTTAGAAATCATGTAATTAGTATGAGAAAATAAAAGTTTTGGGAATCGAGCGACAAAGATTGGATTAACTTTTTAGTGCATTCCAGGTCCATAGGATGGATTATCTTCATCCTCTGCAAACTCCTCCTCCAGCTTCCTCTTGTTCCTCCTCCTGTTTACTCTTGCTTGTATTTCTAGACTCTTTACAGCCCTGTCTGCAGCCCGAAGGCGTTCCTTGTCTAAAGCAAGCATCGCTCGTTGTTGTGTTCGTAGATTTTGCTACCATTTTCTTCAGTTGCAGTTACTCCAACACTGTTCCAAAAGGTGGTCATGTATGAACACTTATCACATTTCAGTTGTATTTCACTAGCAAGTCCTACGTGCTTCATTATGGAGAGTTCCAGACCAACTTCACTACAATGAATACATCTTACACAGTTTGAAAAAATTCCTTTGAGAACCTACATATCAAATATTTCATTCACATCCGATTCGCCCATAAAACATTCATAGTTTTCACTCATTGAACCAAGCTTCTTCTGTGAAGTATTTTCTTTCCCACTTTGACTGGTATGGGCAGGTGTACTTGAGAGGTTAGGTTCACTCACTTGGTTATCGCCTTTATTGTTTACAGTAACAACACACAACTTTGGCTTTCCAACATTTCTGCTTTTCTTAAAAGCCTTCAGAGGATTTCTAATAACTTTACTTTCACTCATTATTATACTTCAACAAAACAGAGACTCAAGAAACAGAATTAATTACGAATATTTTCGAGATAACGACAGAGTGAATAAACATGAAACAATCGACAATCACACCAGCGATATATATTGAACCATCACAGGTTAGCCACAACACATACTTTATCTCACATCACTAAAATGTACCTGATGAACACGGACGTTAATAACAACACCATTTGACAGCAGTTTAACAGCGCCACAGTCGGTCACGCCCATGTAGAACACATTTCAAAAAAAATTTAAAAATAGTTGTAGTCTTGGGAATTGAATAAATTATACATCTATTAAAAGGTAATAGTCTGCAGATTCAGAAAACGCAAAAAAGTAAAAATTGAACTTTTCATGATTTTGAGCCTTTCCGGAGCCCCTTAAATTGAAATGAATGCTTGTTAGAAATTAAACAACGATTATCTTTACATTTTAAAAGAGTTACATGTGAGTTTACATAAAGTTACTAGATATGCGCGAGGCTGCTTTTTTACCTTATACAATAAATAATACTCAGGCTCCGGCATCGCTGCAGCGCGACCGGCCCAGCCAACACGATACACCAGACCAGACCAGAGCAGATAAGCGCAGACAGGCGACTGCTCGCTAGCAACAACTTACTGCTACTGCGGCACAGTTCGTAATGCAGTCAACACTGCTCTCTGGTCTCAGATTCTCTTATAGCTTACGTATCTCAGGCAGCGCATACCTCTTACAAGGTTTATCACAGAATGCAAGTGGACTTTTTGAGGGTGTGTGACGTCACTGAGATTGACGTGACGTTGCCCACCGTGTGAATCGAGCCTAATTCGGAAAGTACCAAAATCTTATTCTTTACAGACGAATGGAAAAACTAGTAGAAGCCAACCTCGGGGAAGATCAGTTTGGATTCCGTAGAAACACCGGAACACGTGAGGCAATACTGACCTTACGACTTATCTTAGAAGAAAGATTAAGGAAAGGCAAACCTACGTTTCTAGCATTTGTAGACTTAGAGAAAGCTTTTGACAATGTTGACTGGAATACTCTCTTTCGAATTCTAAAGGTGGCAGGGGTAAAATACAGGGAGTGAAAGGCTATTTACAATTTGTACAGAAACCAGATGGCAGTTATAAGAGTAGAGGGAGTTGAAACGGAAGCAGTGGTTGGCAAGGGAGTAAGACAGGGTTGTAGCTTCTCCCCGATGTTATTCCATCTGTATATTGAGCAAGCAGTAAAGGAAACGAAAGAAAAATTCGGAGTAGGTATTAAAATTCATGGAGAAGAAATAAAAAATTTGAGGTTCGCCGATGACATTGTAATTCTGTCAGAGACAGCAAAGGACTTGGAAGAGCAGTTGAAGGGAATGGACAGTGTCTTGAAAGGAGGATATAAGATGAACATCAACAAAAGCAGAACGAGGATAATGGAATGTAGTCTAATTAAGTCGGGTGATGCTGAGGGAATTAGATTAGGAAATGAGACACTTAAAGTAGTAAAGGAGTTTTGCTATTTGGGGAGCAAAATAACTGATGATGGTCGAAGTAGAGAGGATATAAAATGTAGACTGGCAATGGCAAGGAAAGCGTTTCTGAAGAAGAGATTTGTTAACATCGAGTATAGATTTAAGTGTCAGGAAGTCATTTCTGAAAGTATTTGTATGGAGTGTAGCCATGTATGGAAGTGAAACATGGACGATAAATAGTTTGGACAAGAAGAGAATAGAAGCTTTCGAAACGTGATGCTACAGAAGAATGCTGAAGATTAGATGGGTAGATCACATAACTAATGAGGAGGTATTGAATAGAATTGGGGAGAAGAGAAGTTTGTGGCACAACTTGAGTAGAAGAAGGGATCGGTTGGTAGGACATGTTGTGAGGCATCAAGGGATCACCAATTTAGTATTTGAGGGCAGCGTGGAGGGTAAAAATCGTAGAGGGAGACCAAGAGATCAATACACTAATCAGATTCAGAAGGATGTAGGCTGCAGTAGGCACTGGGAGATGAAAAAGCTTGCACAGGATAGAGTAGCATCGAGAGCTGGATCAAACCAGTCACAGGACTGAAGACCACAACAACACGAAAATCTTGGACGCAGGTGAGAGACAACGAAGAAGCGACACGATGCAGACTGGGTTATTTCCAAGAATTATTACTCAGAAGCGTACCATTGTACGAGTACAGGTTTTTCCTCGCAAACTTCTCGCACTGGACGACAAAAGACGATAAAATATGGCTGGTCGGCGTTCGGAAGAATCTGTAGAGAGAGGGGGAGTATTCCGTGGTTTCGGGAATGTGAGTCGCTTTTTGGAATTACTTTGGTGGGGAGCCGAGCCTTGCTAGGGAGGCCAGCGGTGGAGAGAAGGGGTCTTCCGTTCTGGGCGACCGTGTGTGACGGTCGACCGATATCAGCTTTTGTTGGTACACACGGACTTTGCTCTCAGGAGAGTTTACAGTTAGAACAGTTAGGCACTGTACTGTTTCAAACCTATACGATTCTGGACTTCACCTCCGTGTTGGAAGAAGTCGTTTGAGTACGCAGCATTCAGTAATTAAGAGCACTTCCTCTGCCTACACTTAAAGTTGAGACGTTATCTGAACTCCGTCCTTGTGGCTGCCAGTTCGCGTTTCTCGTCTGTAGAACGCAGAGAGGGCAAGGCAGTATTAGAGTATGCAGAATGAGATTTTTACTCTGCAGCGGAGTGTGCGCTGATATGAAACTTGCTGGCAGATTGAAACTGTGTGCCCGACCGAGACTCGAACTCGGGACCTTTGCCTTTCGCGGGCAAGTGCTCTACCAACTGAGCTACCGAAGCACGACTGACGCCCGGTACTCACAGCTTTACTCCTGCCAGTACCTCGTCTCCTACCTTCCAAACTTTACAGAAGCTCTCCTGCGAACCTTGCAGAACTAGCACTCCTGAAAGAAAGGATACTCCGGAGACATGGCATAGCCACAGCCTGGGGGATGTTTCCAGAATGAGATTTTCACTCTGCAGCGGAGTGTGCGCTGATATGAAACTTCCTGGCCGATTAAAACTGTGTGCCCGACCGAGACTCGAACTCGGGACCTTTGGCTTTCGCGGGCAAGTGCTCTACCAACTGAGCTACCGAAGCACGACTCACGTCCGGTACTCACAGCTTTACTTCTGCTCGCAGGAGAGCTTCTGTAAAGTTTGGAAGGTAGGAGACGAGGTACTGGCAGAAGTAAAGCTGTGAGTACCGGGCGTGAGTCGTGCTTCGGTAGCTCAGATGGTGGAGCACTTGCTCGCGAGAGGCAAAGGTTCCGAGTTCGAGTCTCGGTCGGGCACACAGTTTTAATGTGCCAGCAAGTTTCAGTATTAGAGTATATTAGTCAGAGGACCGCTTTCTGCCGTCCTAGTGTTTGAAATGTTTATTTATGGCTGGAGTTCTTCCATCGTCGCAGGCGAATACGAGAACCACCACTTACACACACCGGACGCAGTACGTACGATGATATCACAAATTGCTTTGGCTTATTTGGGCTATAAAGCTAAACAGCTATGATCACGTTAGTTTATTTCCACTAAGGTTCAATACCACCGTAGATAATCTTTGAAAGTAGTGTCTTCTAGCCGGCCGAAGTGGCCGTGCGGTTAAAGGCGCTGCAGTCTGGAACCGCAAGACCGCTACGGTCGCAGGTTCGAATCCTGCCTCGGGCATGGATGATTGTGATGTTCTTAGGTTAGTTAGGTTTAACTAGTTCTAAGTTCTAGGGGACTAATGACCTCAGCAGTTGAGTCCCATAGTGCTCAGAGCCATTTGAACCATTTGAACCATTTGTCTTCTAGTGTTTGGTGCGTTATTGATATTAGACCGCGCAGTCATAACAAGGGACAGAGTCGAGCAATTTATCAGTAATTTACATAGGAAATGTAAACTTTGTAATATAAATGTTGTTTTCAATCTACAATAAATACCGGGTGATCAAAAAGTCAGTAAAAATTTGAAAACTTAATAAACCACGGAATAATGTAGATAGAGAGGTAAAAATTGACACACATGCTTGGAATCAAATGGGATTATATTAGAACCGAAAAAAAAGTTCGCAAAATGTCCGACAGATGGCGCTGGAGAGCAAAACGTCAGTGACTGCGCATGACAATCGTGTATAAAAGGAGCTGTAATGAGAGAGACAGAGAGTCAGATGCGCCAGCAGCCGCTATGTGCTAGTTCAGCGTTACGATCCTATCGCCATAGGAAGGGGATTCGAACGGGTAAAGGTCCGTTGACAAATGCAGCTGCGGCGAGAATTATTTCGAAGTTCGAGGCCACGGGTTGTTTAGACGATAGACCCTGTAGGGGCCGACCGAGCACGAGGCGTAATGCTGCTGAGACAGTTCAGGAAGAAATGGAGGCTGTAGCGGGTTCGTGTATGCACGGGGAAGTCAGCGCTGGTGCAGTCGCTACTGTTTGGTTGGCACTTGGGTGTACCCTCCGATGCTATCCGTACAAAATCCATCGGCATCGTGAACTGTTACCTGACGATTTAGTGAAGCGGAGGTCATTTGCGGTGTGGGCGTTTCACACGATGGCGGTCGAGTAACGTGTTTTGGACCGACGAAGCTCATTTCACGCTCCGAGAGTCTGTCAACGCCCACAACTGCAGAATTTGGGCTACCGAAAATCCTAGAACTGTCGTGGAAACTCCATTGCACGACGAGAAAGTCACGGTATGGGTTGGATTTACCACATCTACCGTTATCGGACCATTTTTCTTCGAGGAAATGCGTGATTCTGGTTTTGTAACTGCTACAGAGACGGGTGCGAGAGGTACGCTGATATGTTACAGAATCGCATCATCCCCAGCCTGGCTGATAAATACCTGCTGGAACGTACGATGTTTATGCAGGATGGCACTCCACCCCATATTGGTGGTGGTGGTGGTTAGTGTTTAACGTCCCGTCGACAACGAGGTCATTAGAGACGGAGCGCAAGCTCGGGTTAGGGAAGGAGTGGGAAGGAAATCGGCCGTGCCCTTTCAAAGGAACCATCCCGGCATTTGCCTGAAACGATTTAGGGAAATCACGGAATACCTAAATCAGGATGGCCGGAGACGGGATTGAACCGTCGTCCTCCCGAACCCCATATTGCTAGACGCGTGAAAGATCTCTTGCGCGCGTCGTTTGGTGATGATCGTGTGCTCAGCCGCCACTTTCGTCATGCTCGGCCTCCCAGGTCCCCAGACCTCAGTCCGTGAGGTTATTGGTTTTGGGGTTACCTGAAGTCGCAAGTGTATCGTGATCGACTGACATCTCTAGAGATGCCGAAAGACAACATCCGACGCCAATGCCTCACCGTAACTCCGGACACGCTTTACAGTGCTGTTCACAACATTATTCCTCGACTACAGCTGTTGTCGAGGAATGATGGTGCACATATTGAGCATTTCCTGTAAAGAACATCATCTTTGCTCTGCTAATTATTGCTTTTCTGATCAGATGAAGCGCCATCTGTCCGACATTTTTTGAACTTTCGTAGTTTTTTGGTTGTAATAAAACCCCATGTCATTCCGAGCATGTGTGTCAATTTGTACCCCTCTATCTACATTATTCCGTGATTTATTCAGTTTTCGAATTTACTTTTTGGTCACCCGGTATATAAACAGGAACAACGTCTGTCATTTAGTAGGATTAGTGGCTTCATCATTCATTTCTGTTTAGATTGTAATTTATAGAATTAAGAGATCCTAAGGTCTGCTTCAGGGGGTAGTTAGACAGGGCCACATCTTCATTTTAGCGTTTATCATTTTCCGTTGTGCACATTCATTTTACACCCGCCTGGAGTAGCATCTTCGAGCATATCTTCGTGAATGAGCCTGTACATAGTCGTTTTTTTTCCCCCCTCGTCGTGTTTGCGAGTGGAACAGGAGAGGAAATGACTTGCAGTGGTACAAGGTCTCCTCCGTCACTCACCGGACGGTGGAATGCGGAGTATCGATGTAAATGTCTCCCTGCGTGTGTCTGCCATACAAGGAGGAGCGGATACACGTCACACGCTGTGACGTCACGCTGGCTCTATACTTTCCGAGACCGGTGGCAGTAATTTGCGTGTCCGCTTCGTGTGTGTGCGTGTGCGTGTGTGTGTGTGTGTGTATTTTCGGGCCTTTGTGCGCACCTGGGAAGCCCCAGCTGTAGAGAAACACTGCGGCCGAGCCTTTAAGCTTGTTAGCGACGGCGGCAGACCGTACATACACGCGTCCCGATGCGCTGTTACAGGGAATTTTAAAACACGGGTAGCTCGTGTCGCGAATAGTGCGTGGGGCTTTCCGAGGGCTCGACGTATCGCCTTGGCAATAGACAGTCGACAGCTCATATGGCTCTGCAGGAGGATCCGTACCTCAGTACAGACGCGTACCACTGTCGACGAATATAACAGGGACACGAGATGGTATGCACGGTTACCAAAATACACTACCCAACAAAAAGTGACGCGACATCAGGCGAGGAGGAAACGAAATAAAAATTTAGGGGATTGAGAGGGTTGCTGTCGTCGTCGTCTTCTTCTTCTTAGTCCAGAGACTGTCTTACGTTACACTGACATATGACTGTGTCTTCTGGGGGCATCACTTTTGTTCCTTATTTCTGTTGCACAGCGTATATTAAAATTGTTACCTCTTACCTAGATCGTATTCTGTACCAGAAGGTGCAGATCAGTGCCCTCGGGAACTAATACACCGATCCCAACGTTTCCGCCATTTTCAAAATGGATCCTGGAAGTGTTTCTTTGTCAGGGTGTGCAGTACCTTCTGCGATTCCGCCCGAATCTCTCCCATTGTGCCAAACCTTCACCCTCCCAATAGATTTCCATATCATATGACTTGCACGTAGCGAGTGACAGAACATGAAACTTCTGCGTGTGGTTTTTGAAGGCATTGCGGGTTGCATAAAACCCATAAGCTGAATGACCCTGTAATTATTTTCGGTGAATGGTCTCCTTTGATCCAAAAGTATTATATTATGAATAACTACGTTCTGTTGGGCTAACACCGTACAAGATGTCAGTATAATTCAAACTCCGTTAGAAATGGTACACAGAATACTGAAAGAACTTACTATGACAGTTTTCGAAGAACTAGAAATTTTGTATTCATACAAGGAAATTTCTACTCGAAATTGTGATTGGCCAGATTTTAAACGTAGATACTATCTAAAAAAATTTATTCACATAATAGAACACGAAAAGACATAATCAAATTGCAAACAAAACTGACGCAGATCATAGATAAAATTCAAAGGAAAATAAGAACGATAGTTAACATTATCTCTGGTAAGCTGTCTATACTTCGTAAACATGT